>NW_022199689.1:379558-429357 GCF_009176525.2 Contarinia nasturtii | reverse complement strand
TGAAACTTTGCACAGACTATTTTTTACACAAAAGTATAACATTCTGAGATTTCAATTAAAATTAGGGCTCAAAAACGAATATTTTGTATGGGAGGTACTCTTGATTTTGGTTGAAATTTCTGCAAACCCTCCGAATGTTATTTGTGAAAAAAAAAACCTGTGCAAAGTTTCACGCCATTAAGGTAGCATACAGACAAGGCTCCCATACAAAAATCCAAATTTGTTGTGACTTTAGTTATGAAAAGTGTTTCAAAAATAATCTTTATGGCAAAATTAACGTCAGACATATTTTTATAGTATTTTGTTAGAAAATAGAATACTTTCAAATGTCGTACAAATGGGTTCATCATGAAAGTGTGAAAAATATTTTCTCGGCTACTTCTGCTATTAAATTAAAGAATATTTAGTTGCCAAAGTTGAAACATATTTTGGTCTCGAACTTTACGCCGCTTGAAAGACTTGAAGAATCGAGCAAATATTATTTTGAACTTTCTTAATAAAATACGCAACTACCACCGTGCGGAAAAGTTCGTCTTACTCCCGTAAGACTCTTTATTTTTTTTTAATAACATTCTAAAAATTTGAAGACATTTCAATTAAAATTAGGGGTACCTCCCATACAAAATTTTTGGCTCAAAAACGAATATTTTGTATGGGAGGTACTCTTAATTTTAGTTGAAATTTCTCCAAACCCTCCGAATAAAATTTTTTTGTGAAAAAAATAACCTGAACAAAGTTTCATGCCATTAAGGTAGCATATAGACATGGCTCCCATACAAAAATCCAAATTTTTTGTGACTTTAGTTATGAAAAGTTTTTCAAAAATAATATTTATGGCAAAATTAACGTCAGACATATTTTTCATGGTGTTTTGTTAGAAAATAGAATACTTTCAAATGTCGTACAAATGGGTTCATCATGAAAGTGTGAAAAATCTTTTCTCGAGTACTTCTGCTATTAAATTAAAGAATATTTCGATGCCAAGGTTTGAATATATTTTTTGGTCTCGAACTTTACGACGCTTGAAAGGCTTGAAAAATCGAACAAATATTATTTTGAACTTTTTTAATAAAATACGCAACTACCACCGTGCGGAAAAGTTCGTCTTACTCCCGTAAGACTCTTTATTTTAATCGATTTACATGAGATGTATTGATAGCAGTTTATCGTTCTTGTTCAAACGAATGAATGTGTATGTTCTATCGATCGATGTTTGAAGAAAAAAAAAGATGCGAGTGTGTGTGTGTGTGTACGACTGAAAAAAAAATGTGTGTGAAAAAAAATTAAATCGAAAAAGGTGGTCGATATTTACATTACTGTAAAATTCGTTCTTTACCCATTACAAAAATATATTACTTAATAGAAACTACCTTTTTTAAAATTTCAATTTGGATTTTTCCCAATTGACACAACGAAGCATAACGAAAGCTTCGTTGTTTTGATCGCATAAATTTACTCCTTCCTAATACTTTTCATCGCATTCTTTTCCATTCTCTTCCATTCGCATTCGTTCACACATCTTTCGCCATGCGGTTGACGCAAGAGTTGCTGACGAATCCCCATTTTCCTACTACTGCTTTGAATGACATCATTATTCAGCCGCTACTATTGCGTAAAATTAGTGTTTTTTTCTTGGTTAGAAGCCATCATACCGCCATTTTGAAAGTAAAGCCAAATATCTTCATTTCCAAATTGTACTTTTTAGGTAATTATATAAAAATTATTCAAAACTGACGTCATTTTGCAAGTTTCAAGAATTTTGTTCTCAAAAACTATCAATGTATAACCAAATTCGTTTGTACTATGTACTCATACTATGAATGTTGCCTTATTGAAGGAAAGGACCGTCTCTTGGCTCGTCAAATTTACAACTTTATTAACGGAGTACCAAACATGTCGAGAAAATGCCCAAGATGTTTTTTGCATCAACTTCCTGTAGTTAATGTAAGTAAAATTATGGTTCGATTGTACTTTTAATGTATATCATTTTGGAAACAAATTTGTCGTACAGTGTTTTCCTTAAATTCAATGTTTGTTTCTTCCTGTTCAATAGAAAACTAAAATTATGTTCCAATTCTTTGATCCTTCGTTTGTATCAATTTCAGTTGACTTTCAGAGATGGTGATCCGGTTCCTCTGTCCGCTGTATACAGTTAAATGGTATATCAATTGACAATTTTGTCAATTACTATTTAGTTACTGTGATGAATAAAAATACTTAATGCATTTTAATTTAAATATATTATGTGAAGTCAACGATTATTTAGAGCATCTCCACTAGAACTATCTTGATCAGAACTTTCGAAATAACTTGTGTAAAGCGTAAGTAAATTAAGGTGATCGAGGTTGAGCAAGAATTAACTTGATTTTTCAGTTCCAAGTGTTATGTGCACTAGAAATCACATTGTAAGTATTTTTTGACAGCTCCTTTGAATTGTAATCGCGATCCAGGTGAAAAGTTGGTGTTATGATTTGGGAAAAATACTAGTTGAACACTGGTGGGGAATTGATACAAAGAATTGCAAAGAATTCAGCCTTATATTTTGTTTAAATGAGAAAAATACATGAACAATTATTAGATATTCATAACCGCTAAACACGCACATTGCACAGCCTTCATAATATGATAACGAAACAAAAATGTTCAATTTCAACATTAAACTGAAAGTCAAATGATATATAAAAATCAAAAAAGGTGACTAAAATGCTAGATGATCTCAAAAATTGGGAAATTTATCCAGAAAGTCAAACTCAAAGAAAGTAAGAACATAACCGGGAGATAATTTACAGATCAGTGTCAGGGACATACTTTTTACATATTAGGTTTTGGCATCATTGATCAGTGTCAACTATTGCGCCTGGAAAATTTGTGTTATTTTTATTTTTTAGAAGCCATCATTCCGCCATTATGAAGGTAAGGCCAATAAAAATATTTTATTCCATTTTTCTCATATAAATACTGTGTAGGGAGGTTTCTAGGCATGAGAAAGCTGAATCTGATGTTAAAATAAAATTTATTTTGGATTCAGTTTTCATGCAAATATTTACAAAAATGTGTCATGTATGATATTGGAAATTGGAATATAACATGAAACTTTGCATATGTTTTTACAAAAAATAACATTCTGAAAGTTGGAGGAAATTTCCAAGGAAATTCCACTACAACATTTTCGATTTTATGTCAATACCACATAAAAAATGTGTATTGGAGGTACGACCAATTTTCAATAGATTTCTTAACTTAAAAAAACATGTTTAATGGTCTCCGGATTCAAGATATGAAAGAATTTCCAACTTTCTATTTGATCTGCACTTATATCTGTAGAATTTTTAACATTTTACATAATATTGAAAATGAAATACAAAACAGAGACACTATACAGAACCTGTATAATTTACTATTGATTAAATGTCATATGTCAGCGCAGCTCAGATGTTCTACATATAAACCAATAGTAAATTATACAGGTTCTGTATAGCGTCTCTGTTTTGCATTTCATTTTCAATATTATGTCAAATGTTAAAAATTTTTCAAATTTACTTGGGACAGACAATTTTACAGGAAAAATCATAAAACATTTCAGTAACCTAATCACCGTGAAAGCTTGTGAATCTTATTTTCTCACTAAAATACAAAATCTCACCAAATTTGAAGAAATTTTAATGAGAAATCAGGGTACCTCCCATACAACAATTTCGCCTTTTTTCGTTTTTGAGCTAAAAAACGAAAATTTTATTTGGAAGGTATCCTTATTTTTAATTGAAACACCAAACTTGGTAATATGGAATTTTTATCAAACTCCTTCGGACGGTGATTATCTCCATACAAAAGTAAAAAAATATGCAACGATGGACGCCTTACGGAAACAGTATAAACTAAATGGAGAATGGGGGGAATGTCAGTTTGAAAACATAACGATACATAACATTACCTAATCCCTTTGTTATGTATCGTTATGTATTCAAACAGACATTCCCCTCCATTCTCCATTTAGTTTATATTGGTTCCGTGGGCGTCACCATCATCGAACGTAAAAACGTAAGATTCAAAAATCGCCCTCCGAACTTCTTTTCGCATTCTCTGCATACGGTCGTTTCCTCTTTCTGCATTTCGTTATCAATGTAATTGGACTCTGTACAGTGTACACATCGAGAGATCGCTGCTCTAACTCAAGTCAAAATTCAATAAATCAATGATATTAAATGTTTAGGACCATACGAAAAACGGCAAAAATCAAAAAGCAACAGCAGAAAGCAACTGTGCTCAGATGCTGTTAGGGCCTGTGCAGCAAGCAACTAGTAGTGTTTGTGAAACGCTAGTATATGCTTGCTGTACAGCGCCTTCTGCGGAGCAGCATTAAACCACCGAAATAAAAGGAACCAAAATTTACGTGTCCGTTTTCTTCAATTGTTGCATTTTACCGTGGTTCCATCAGAATTTCAAAGTACTCGAAAATACTCAATGAGAAACGACCAGAATTAGCACAGAAAATATTGCATTCCCATATAATTCATTAGCGGAGTAATTTTGCCGATGACGGGACTGTGCGGCGTTCTTTTCTATGTGTATCGTTCTTACGCAGAGATGATGAGTAACTTAACTGTGTGTCCAGTTGTGCTGGGCTACTATAATGTTAGTTTGAACAAAATAAATGTATGTACAACAAAGATTGCTGTTGCACTCGTACACACAGCGTAAGTATGCCATCTCCGCCGAACCCGCACAATCCCGCACAATCCCGCTAAGAAAAATCTTCAAAATGTGCAAATTCCCTGTTTAAAAAAGATAAGAAGCTACAGTGGCGTTTTGTTTCAATTTTTGAAGATATTGTGTCATTATTAAATTGCTACATTTCCGACTGAATATTAAAATGTTATAGACCCCAATTCACCCTACTGTGGCCTTTGTCTGTTATTTCAATGTTATTTTTCATCTTTCTTATCTAACAGATTGCTTTATTTCATAACCAAAAATAGCATTTCATCTCTTTCATTCCAAAATATACACTGAAAACATGTGATTAGATTAGTTAAATATCAATTTCTAAAAAAAAAATCTCAACATATTTTATGTTCAGTGAATAAAAGTAATTTCATTTTTGAAACTGTGCATTGCATTATAAATTGAATCCAATACAATTTCCCATGCGAGTGTCGAACCTTTTCTCTTTTTACTCCTTCTTTTATTTCATCAAAAAGAAGCAACCGTATGATTATACGTCTCTCAATGTGCCGGTTACTAAACACACACACGTACACAAGCGAAAAGAGAGTGACGACCAAGAAATACAGTGCTCTCTGTTTTTGTTTTCATTCCTTGACATGGTATATCGTGTGTATGCATGATACTGAAATGTGCGTTGTAGCCGTGTACGTTTACCGTGTTTGTGTTTCAGTGCTATTTGAATCGTTCGCAAGCGTTGTCGCATAATTAAATGTGTGAAGATATTTTTTTATATCGGTAGAACGACAGAAGAAGGTTTTTTTTTATTCACGATTGAAATATCATTTTTGAGGAAATTTTGAAGTAGAGAACATTTGATTGTTCGCAAAATGCGAACGAACGACGCCAGTAAAAAACCGTTCAAAAAAGGTACGTATTACGACATAATTTTATAACATGTTGTAATCATTTTGATTTGTGATGAAATTAACTTTATTATTTTAGTTATTGAATCTTGTTTAAATTGAGACTTCAATACGAGACGTTTGTTGTTGTGTACGCATTTGGTGATGGAAAAAAAATAAAGTGTGTGGTTTTTATGGACTTTTATAAAGTGCGTTGCATCGCCAGTCACAACAAGAACAGTGAGAAGATTTGACAGTTTTTGATGAAAAAACTCTTTTTTAAACATTGAAAAAAGTATCAAAAATCCGCAGTAATAGAAAATAATGTGAGTCAAGCTGTATAAGTTTCTTATCATACGGTTTTTATCATTTTTTTCACGCTTACGTACATCTTATTTATGTGCAAAAATTTGTACTAAAAAAGACTGTCTCGGTCTTGCATGTTCATACAAGAAAGTAATGTGTTTTTAATACGAAGGGGAGTTCTCTCTCACAATTTCTCTCTTTATCTCACGCTCACTTTCTCGTCTATTTAAGACAGTCACTTTCATAAATTCGGTTTTTGAATGATAATGCGAATCATCTAGACGTTGATAATTCGGGAATGTTTATACAATAATTTGACATTTGTTTCATCACCAAACAGTATACGTTAAACATCAGCTGTCAATATAAACAGCTATCGATTTACATGTATTTATTCAAGACTTTTGCGCATCATTTTATAACGTGATCGTTTATGCTATCGCTGTAAAATCTATGACAATTTTTCATAGTTCAATGTTTTCATGACTCATTCACAGCTAAAATGTCACAAACATGCTCAGTTTCATCTGAATCGGGCAGCGGTGAATTCAATCCAAGTCGGCGTGAAAGAGCATGGGATGCATATTGTTGGATTTGTCATGGCAACGATGCGAAAATTCAATGTTCAACGTGCATACGAGCGTATCACAAACAATGTATTACATCAAAAGATGCCACTCAACCAAAGTCCGGATTTCGTTGTGAAGTGTGTATTCGAATGAAAACGGCAATAGATGACTACGCCAAAAGGTAAGAAAAACTGATGGCACATTGGCACCTTTCTTCCCAATGGAGCCACTCAATTCAAATAATGATAATTGTCCAAATTTACAGAAATTTTAAGATGGAAAAGATTCACACAATGTTGGGACATATCACGGAACGTTTGCTGGAAGACAATGATGTAAGGTTTTATTGAAATATACTACTATCACCATACTTAATCATTTGTTTCTGTTTTAAATTTCAGTTCAGCTGTTTAGGAACGTCATTTTCAAAACTACGAAAGCCAGTGACAGGCAGTGGCCCAAATATCATCAATCCATTTGATTTAAGCATCATCGCGGAAAAGGTCGAGGAACAACGTTACCGAACAACGCTGGAATTTATCAGTGACATCAGGTGGATTCGACACAATGCAGAAATTGTGCTAAAAGGTATTTTTTTTTTTTTGAAAATCACATAGAACAGCTCATTGTCAACGAGATTGTGTATTTCACAGAGAAAGATCCCCGTTTGGCCGATGCTCGTAAAATGGATGACTTGTGTGAAAAAGAGATTTATGACATTGAAATGTGCGATGAATGTTTTGGTCGTGCTAATACTATGGTTCAGTGGTTTACCCACGTGTGTAATAATCCTCCGCATCTCCCCATCTGGGCCCGGTAAGTTATCATTTTTTTAAGAGTCTATTCAACTTTTATATGAAAAATGTTTTTCTACTTAAAAAAAAAAGATTGAAAGGTCATCCCTATTGGCCGGCTAAAGTAATGGGCTTCACTGACCAGAACCATAAGAAAATTGATGTGCGTTTTTTTGGAAAACATGACATGGGAATCGTTGAAACCAGTGATTGTATCCTCTTCTCAGACAATCCAAATAAACTTCAAGAACGTGACCGAAAGAAAATGGACAATGCCATTCAGGTGAACATTTTCTATTTGTTGAATTGTCAAAATTCATAACTTCATTACATTGCTTACATTTTTCATACAGGAGGCAAAAAAGTACATCAAGAACATCGAGCGAAAGTATTCATGCAAATTGGTAAAACCAAAATCAAAATCATCATTCGATGCCAATAAAATTGGTGCGCATTTAATGGAAATGATACCAGGTCTTAATCTGCCGAAAAATTTTAAACTAAAAACAAAGCCGGATTACTTGCGAAGATTGCGACGTCGCAAAGCACCCAATCCAAAATCGGTGAATTTGGATACTGAACATTCATACATTCAAGATATTCTTGGTAAATATTCCATTTTGCATTGTTCGATTCGTTTGGAAAAATGTGACAATATGCTGAATGTTCAACAAATTGAATTTATCCGAGAGATCAATTCGAACTATTCGATTTCAACTGAACGAATAAATAAAAGTGAACCGAATACAAATGAAAATATACCTGAACTACCAAGCGATGAACATGAAAAAACATTGCAGAATGAAGGAGACCAGCAACCTTGTCAAATACTCCCACATCAATGTCATGAGGAAAATGATGAATTGGTGATCGACTCCGTAAATGACAATCAAAATGATCACAAACATAATAATAATGACAAAAAGAGAAGTGCAACCGCAGTAGCTGATTGTGAAGCACGCCATACATCGCGAGTGGAAGAACCACATGCCAAACGTCTTTGCATTGAAGAAGTTGAAATAAATTCGGAATTGAATGAGACTACAGATGACAATTTGCCCCGTGATCAGCCAGCTGTAGAATCTCCAGCCAATTTCAAACCGAACAAAGTATCAAAGGAACACAGTATTACTATACCATTGAAATCATTACGTAATATTTTTACCCGAAAGGCATACGGTACATTGCATATGCATAAATATATTCGAAACAAAGCAACTGACGATAAAAAAATCAAAACCGGTGATGGTATTGTGCCAAAAACCGATTCATCTCCTGACAAAAACTCACAAAGCAACATGGATTCTGAATTGAGCGTTTCTAACGAAATGGACACTGAGCCAATGGAATCGGAGTGTGAGTCGCTCTCACCAGAATCTCCAGCCGTACAATTTGAATCGCCACGTCCAGACACACCACTTGGTATTCAGGCTGATACTGTATCAGAGTCTCAACTCGAAGATCAATTGATTTCACCACGTCCAGACTCACCGCTTGATATTCAGGCTGATACGCAATCAGAGTCACAACTCGAATTTCCAGATGAGTCGCCAAATCATTCTGAATTAAAAGCGAAAGATACACCTGAATTTCATACCGAGCAAAAGCAAGTCACTTCATCGAACGCACAAACCACACAATCCGAAGAGATCGCATCAAATGCCGTGACTGAACCTCAAAAAGAAGGAAACAACGAACAAATCGAAATTCGTCCAAACAATGATAGTTCAACACAAGCCGTTCAAACCAATCAATGTTCCGAGAATGGAATTGCGGCCAAGCCGTCTTTGCCAAAGAAAGAACACCAATTACATAAAGCCCTGAAATTTCATCAAAACAATTCAACCAAATGGCAAGCGGAAAATTTAATATTAAAGGAAGTATTGAATCAAAAAACCCGACGAATTCATCAACTGGAAAATGAAGTAAAACAAAAGAACGAAGCAATAAACAACTTGAAGCGTCAGTACATTATGTTTAAGGCAGATCATGATATACAGTTGCAAAAGGCAATTCAAGAAACAAAAAAGATGGAATGGTGTCCAATTTGCAAAAAGGAAGTGAAGATGTCCCAAATGCAAACTTGCAGTAAAAAATGTTTACTTGATTTGTGGTGAGTTTTTACGATTTTAAATGGCATTGAAGGAAAATGATTCGAATAAATTCACGTTCACAGGAAACAAAATGCCAATGAATCAAATTGAATTTGACGACGCAGAAAACCATACTATGTAACCTGATCAAAATGAACAAAATCAAGTAAAATAAGGATCTCCTAGTCAGAGGCTAACAAAACAAATGTATATTTTTGGACGATGTGACCGACCAATTATTATGGAAATAATATCAATTAAGCAGTGATCATTGATAATTATTTTAAGAGAAAAAACTCAGTATTTTAGTTTGTTTATGTTCATTATTTAAACATCAATTTGTTCAGAAAATTGATATGTGCCTTCACATGAGCAAATTCTATTCATTTTTTTCTCAAAAACAATGGAAATGTTTTTACCGAACTGGAATTGAATAAAAACATTTGAATTTACAATGATGTGAAAATAGAAAATCAATCATGACAAAAATATGAAAAGAATACAATCGTAAAATACCGAAATTTAAAAATTATATCTTTCGAATAAGTCGAAATTCATTGGATAAAATTAATCTTTTCAATAAATCTTTTTATAGTATTATCATTTATTGTGTTTGCAATCCATTGAATTATTTCTTTTTGAGATGATTTTTTAGCCTCATTGGAATCTGTCGTAAGTGATTTGATCTACTCGCAGCCTGAAACTTTGCATAGAATGAAGTCTAAAAAATTGATTGGCTTTTTTTGGACAATAATCATTCATTGTGTCTTCGACCAGCATGCTCGCAGTTGGCTGTGTATAAATGTAGGTCTCGTAATATAAAATAAATAAATATCCATGGCATGTCTATATTCAAATTTACAGTGTTATAATGAACAAAAAAATGCCTTAAATCGACTGTGTTATTGTCATTTCAGCTTAAAAGTATGTGATTTTTGTCGGCAAACATTTTTTTTCGATTATTTGATCGAAATTCGAAAAATTCCCGTATTCCCTTTCAAAATCAATGTTAATTCTAACAAGCAATAACCACTACAAAAAAAGCTACACTGTGAATGACGCATGATATTTAACGTTAGCGCATTTGTTTATGCACGAACCAAAATTGGTGTATTCTCTTTTATCAAAGCAGTAACAAATACATAGCCGATGTTGACTGTTGATAGTTTTGCCATTGACAAAAATGTGTGTATTTATGTGTTGGTTATACACAACGCGCGAATTCTTTATTTTTCGTTGTCGCCAATAAGATTGAACTACATTCATAAACCAATAAGCACAGACGCAACATAAACTGAACAACGTGGTGCATTTCATAAGATTTGTGTTTTTTGGATAATCGGGAACGCGAATTGAAATGTGAGTTATTTATGATTTGATCGATAAATAATTTACCATTGGTTAGGTAAAGTATAAATCAAGGCATACTTTCTTAAAAATTACTATTCCATTACTCTACAATTCCTGATCCATTCCTTCGATTCATTTTCCATTCTGTTCCATTAGTCATTGATTAATTTCCATTTTTTCCATTCTTTTCTTCTGATCAACTCTAGGTATAAATCCGAAATTCAGACACTACGGTGTCAAAAGACACATTAAACAGTAAACTTTTTGTGCGGTCATCAATTTTACACTTTTTACAATGCAAATACATCGTTTGAGGGATATTTTTGGCATGTCATGTAAAACTTTGTACCAAAATTCTTCATCACTTTGACACTTGATTTGGTTCGTTCATTCTCTCATTCACAAACATTGAAAGCGGTTAAACTGAACTTTACGGCATTCTGTTTGTTTTGTGTTCGACGTCTGTCTCCAACTAGGTCTCCAATAACAGTGTCAATTAATTTTAGCTAGATTGTTGCTCTCAATCATTAAAATCATTGAATTTTGCACAAAATTTATAATTCGATTGTTTTTAAAATATTTTCTTTTCTCTCAGTTGTTGAAAATCTTCTTCAAAATAGACGAAATCGATCAAAATACGACAAATAATTGTGAAGCCATAAATATTGCACAAAACCATCCATCGGAAGTTCAAAACACATTCCCGGAGCTACAAAACGAAGACGAAACGATGGCTGAGCATACACCGCAAGACATGAATTCGTCAACAATGGCAAATGACCCATCTGCTTTTAATAATGACGAAAAAAACGTGTTACCATCGGCAATGTGCCCAGTCACCGATGATTCTGTTGAACCGTTTACAACATCGCTTGTCACCGAAACTTCGCATGACGACCCACAAAAAACAATCGATGCATTCAGACGAAATTATGCAAAGCTACTACAAAATTTCAATCAGAAAGTTGGTGAAATAACCGATTTGGTGAAAGATTTTGATGACAACATGAATGCCGACATGAAGAATGCGTTCGATGCAAATAAGGAAGCCAACCAAAATGACAATGTTGAAGCAATACTGGAAAAACAGAACGCAATATTAGCAGTTCAATTGAATAAACAGAAGGAAATGTTCGAGGCAAAGAACATTGAAATGGAAAAATCGTTCAAGGATACATTGATGCGCACAGTGTCCGAAACAAAAAAGAAAACATGGTGTCATCATTGCTGGAATGAAGTCACATTCAAATGCACAGTAAATCCACCAGCGTGCAGTATTTCGTGCTTGAAGGAATTAATGTTAGTAAGGAGACACATGTTGATTGTCGTAGAATTTACAAATTATACACGTCTTTTTTGTGATTACAGGAAATTCGAACCCTTTGCATCACTCCCTTCAAATGATAGCGTTTATTCCTTATCATCAGACACTACCGTAAGCACTAAGCGCTAGTGATTGATTTATTTTTTTATTCATACACGATTCGGTTTTCTTTCAACAACAGGAAGATGAACTCATTGAAGATAAAACGCTCAAAAATGGTAACCATCAGAACGGACAGGATATCAATAAGGATGCTGTCAATAAATCCAGTGGCACCGATGGAGAATTCTTTGCTACAGCATTGGTAGATAATTAATTTTCACGAAGAAAAATTTAAGCACAGTTTATTCTGTAAATCATTTACTTTGTAGACTTACGTTAACCTATCAGAATCATCGGACGCTTCGCAAATGACTCAAGGCATGATAGAAGATTGAAGATAACGATTGACGCATGCACTTCAATGAAAAAATGCATAGAATAGTTTTAAGTCGATTTACAGGACTTTAATTGAATAAGCCACATTTTTTTCAACATTATTTTTACCATTATTTTTTTTTGTCAATAAAAAGAATTATAAGTTAAGTATAAATGTTGATAAACCACATCAACTATAAATTTACCAATACGTGCTTGTAATAAGATTCTTGATCTAATAGTTTTGCTTTGATTATTTTTATCATTGAAACGTATCAAGGAAAAATTAAATTTCATTTCGATTTTATTTCTCGCGCGAACAACAGCTTTTAGGTTTTGTTATCAATTTAATCAATATTCAAGATGAAATTATTTCTAATAATTCTTGTTGTGTGTGCCATTTTGGTAATTGCTGAAGAAAGGACATTTGATAGTTTTTGGGAATAAGCATATCCGAATGTATACGCGGGTAATTATTGTATTTGTTTTTTTTTTTAGTTGATGAGTAAACCGTAAGTAAACTGAAACATTCAATCAAGTTAATGTATCACTAACTTACTACCTGTGTTAGTTTTTGATAGAATAATTGATAGATTTCGATTCTCTACAGAGAATTTTTTTATATCATATGAAAACGATAGAAAACCAAAATTCACTTTCTTACTTTTTAGTATAAACGGTGTCATTGCATTAAACTGCATGTTTACATAAATTGGCAGTTGATTTGAGTTCCGAGGGAGATGAAGAGGACTTACAATTAGTGACGATAGAGGATTTTGCGGCTGGAACAAATATCGCTAATTTCTATTTTAGATATATAACAGAATGTTTTTAAAAGAACACCCGTGGAAAAATTGTTTACTTAACGATACGACACAAAAAAAAAATAACGATGTTCGGTGTAGAGTATATATATTAGATAAACAAAAACCTAAAACCCATAAGTTTTTTCAATTACCATTTGCTCTTGATGATGGCGACAAGAACATGGATAATTTACATGTCCATGATTTTTTCACAGAAAATAAATCCGCTTTTACATTGGATGATTTGATACCAGAAACTGACTTGGAATAATTTTAGCAATCGTAAATTTTTAAGGCAATGTTTGACATGTCATTCGCCAAACGAATCATTTATATTAAAAGCTAATCTTCATTCCGAATAAAATATAAATATATTTGTATTTTATATTAGCGTACCCCCTCACGGTGTTCTTTGGATCAATTTAAGAATTTTTGCCCAAGAAACCATATGTCTAAAATGAATTTCGAGCCTCCCAATTTTTCTAGATAGATATTTTCCAAAATATTCAAAAATCGACTTAGATGTTATTTGAAAAAGACAAAAAACATTATTTTTTCTCTAGCCAAATGTGTATGCGGGGGTTTTTGGGGTCGAGGAATCCATTTTTGACATTTATTTTGCGATATAATAATGTTTTGATACGATTTCCATACAAAAACTTGCAAAAATGGTCGTTTACTTCTTTTTTTTCCAATTTGTTTTTGTTGATGTCGATTTTCCCATCGGATCAAAAAATTATGTGCAACAAAGTTGTTCAGAATGATGAGAGAAATTTTTTGGGTCAGCTGCCCTCCAACTCCCCCACCCCCTAGAGGAGTCAGGGGTCATAACCCCTTAACCCCTGATTTTTTTGTCCTGAAACCCAAAAATTCGGCTTCAGCACGCCAAACAAACCTTTAGAAAGTGTTTTTTCCAGATGCCCTCCGAGACAATTTCCACATTTGATAATTGAATATAAAACATTTTGAATATCGTTTAAGGGATAAAGTGCGATGAAAATATGGTACTGAAAAAATGTAATAATAACAATAGCATACTGTCAATTTATGCAAAGAAAAAAAAAGGAAAAATTATAAAATTCACAAAAAATTGTCTTGAAAAACTTTTATTTCAGAAACATTTTGTATAAGTTTTTTAGTTTATTTTATATTTGTTGTCTTTTCTTCAGTTGAAATAGTTTTTGAGTTTCCTCTTTATAATCAAAATTCAAAATTGGGAATTTTTCAAATTGAAGAAATTTATTGTTGCACAATGCACATGGTACTAAAAACAATTATTTATAGAAACCAAAATGTGATATCAATTTTCGCAACCAAATCAATAAAGGATACCAACATAGAACGAATGTCATAACGTGTCGTCACTACACTATTGAAATTAAATTCCTTAGGATTTTTGGAATCATAGAAAAATGGTACATCAAATTTCTGATATTTTTTCGGTTTTGATCCATCCAATTCATAACGTACACATCGTTTTATTTTTTCTTTATAACTGATATAACCGTTCTTTATAATATAACTATAACCGAACTCTAAGCACCTAACAATAGGATAATCTTCCTTATAACAGCCAAATTCACCATTTCGAATGAAAAATTCGTTAGCACGGTAATTGGGCAATGTTGTATTGATACGACGCAAGCAATTACGAGTCGGTTCGAAACAATCACAACTTACTTGCACATTATCATCATTCAGCTGCACCAATACATTCATTCGTTTCATTATTCATCTGAATGTATTGCTCGAATGTGTTTTCTCGCTTCAATTTTTTTGTATATTTTTCTCTCTCCTCAACGTATTGATAAAACTCACTATAATTTGCACGTAAAGGACGAAAATATTTATTAATTGCTAACTCCTCAATTCCTTTGGAATTTTTAAAATATGGCACATCAAAAAATTGATAGCGTTTCAATTTCGATTCATCAAGTTTATAATGTACGCATCGTTTGTGGTTGTGATTCAAACCAAAATTTACAGAATCTAAGCATCTAACGATTGGATAATCTTCTCGATAACATATATTAATAAAACCAGAAAAATACAATTCAGCCAAATCCTTTGTTGCGGTTTTAAATAATTCAGAAAACTTCATAAACTTTTTTGCTGTCAACTTCTTTTCTATCGCTGATATAGGTGTATTGACAGCAGTGAAACAATCACGAATCGCCTCTATAGAATCGCAACTAGGCACAATGTATGGAAATGAGTTAGTGAAATTAGAATCAAACTCATAATAGATGACAAGGTCACGTTCATATCTTGCTCCCGTACATGGCCACATTCTGCCCACAGCTAAGACTATCTGTTGATACATTCCTAAAATATTGAATAAAATCTATAAAAATTCGGCATTGGATTAAAGCGAAAAGTTTCTATTAATACTCTTTGCTTCTTTCAATTCATTTTTTGTTCCAAACAAAAGTATTCCGTTACGATATTCCGGATGTTCGTCAATATATTCTTCCGGTGGAACAATCCATCCTTTAACTACTAACAGCTGGCTCGTTATGGAAATCAGTAAAACAAGTAGCAACATTCTTTTTTTTCAATAAACAAACTTATATTCACATACACAACAAGCTTGATGATTCTTGATGGATTGGTGTAGATTTTTTTAGAATTCTAATAACTAGAAAATGTTTCTTTACGCTAATTTTTTATTGCTACCGTTTCAAAGAATACTTTGGTCCCTTTCTTTGTTTATTCCCAAACCGACGACCGTGGCACAAAAGCAGTTGATTGAAATCAAATGATGGTGAATTTTCAAAATTCAATTTGTATATTTATTTGATTTTAAATGATTTCAAGAGAAGAAAAAAAACTTATATTTTGAGACATGTATATTTTATTTCAATGAATAAGAGAAATACGTATTGAGTACTCAAAGAAATATGTGTGATTACATGTTGGGAGTTGAATTGGAACTGCACCAAAGTAGGAAACCAAATATAAAAAACTAGACATTCTTATCGATATTCCGGTTTTTCAACAAATATTAGTAGGAATTATCAACGTTATTTGAGATAGGCAAAAAATTCAAGGGAAAACGTTCATGAGTCTAGTCTTGGCCTAAAATGCACATATTATTAATGTATGCACTGATTTGCTGCAAGCATTATATTTGAATGTATGTTGCATCGATAAGAAAACACAATGAAAATACATATAAGATTAAAATATGATTCGATAATATGTTGATATTACTATATGCTATCGTTGATACACAAAAAACATTTCCACTCACATTCATTCATATGACTTTTTCCAATAGATTTTTTTTATTTATACAAAATTACATATTTAATACAAAGAAAGAAACTTTCAAGTCAGTATATGTACTAATAATTTTTAAGAATATCAATGATTGCATCGACAATTGAAATAAGTTACGATTCAGAAAAAAAAATAATTGCCAACAAAAATTAAATAAAAATTTCATCGTAAAACATAATGACCATGTGTTCTGATTGTGTATTATTTTTGTGAGCAATTTAAAAATGAAAAGAGAAAAGAAATGATGTCTGTCAGAATAAACTAAAGATATAGTTTTTGGAACATAATTTAAATTGAAATTTATTTAAAAAAAAAAAACTTATAAATTTCCAACAAAAAAAAACGTATGTTCCAGTGATGGAGATAAAAACCATAAAAAGCGGTATCGAATGGTTGGATTGTTGCCAGAGAAGAAAGAAAAAAAAACAAATCGACCATGGTATGAATGATGTCGTTTAGTTATCTTCCAAGAAGAAATATTGGCCAGCCCGTTTCTGGTCAACGTCTTTCACCGATTCGAGTTTGTTGATACGTGGCCGGAAGTTGTTTGGATCACGACGGAATGTAATGCCAAGTAATTCCAAGAAACGATTCATACCTAAGGGGAGAATCACAAAAGAAAAGAATTAATTTAAAATAATCGACATTAAAATAATTTTCTTTCGGTTTCTTGGAAATAATTTAAAATAATCGATTCATACCGTTCAGCAACGATTGTGGACTATTTGCGGTTGTGTTCATTGATGGTGTACCTTCGAATACAATGACACGATCAGCCAAATATGTGGCCATGATGAAATCGTGCTCTACCACAAAACCAGTTTTCTTGGCATGCAAAATATATCTAGAAGTATCAAAAGAATCGATATTAGGAAAAAGTACGAATGTAAATAAAAAAGAAAAAAAAATCGAATAATTTACCTCTTAATGACTTTAGCAGCGATCAAACGTTGTTCTGAGTCAAGATACGCCGACGGTTCATCGATCAAATAGACATCGGCCGGTTTGCCCAAGCACAATACTAGAGCAACACGTTGCAATTCTCCACCGGATAGATTTTGTACTTCTTGGTCTATGATCTCTTCGATTTTCATTGGTTTCATAACATCGGCTATAAATTGCGGATGCACATATGCATCACGAATTTTGTCATGCAACAATTGTCGAACGGTGCCTTGATGTTTTGGTGAAATTTTCTGTGGTTTATATGAAATATTCAAAACCGGTAAATCACCAGAGCCATCGTCTGGTTTCAAATTTCCAGCAAGCATACGAATAAATGTCGTTTTGCCCGTACCATTTTCACCGAGCAATACCAAAATTTCCGAATCACTGAACTGACCTTCCATAACCGTCAATTCGAATTTACCTAAGCTCTTTTTCATCGTTGGATATACATAGTGATTCATACGTTTGATTTCTTCTTCGGTAGCTGATTCACTCACTTTGAAAAAACACACATGAAAAGTGTTTCAAATTATTAAATGGATTTGTTGATTGCAAAACAGTGGATAATAATATTTACCTTTGAATGTCAACGATTCGGTACGGAAACGCATATTTTCGGTTGGCACAAAACCATCCAAGAAAATGTTAATACCTTCACGCACCGAAAATGGCATAGTCACAACACCATAGCAACCGGGGACACCGTACAAACAACAGATAAAATCGGACAAATAATCCAATACGGATAAATCGTGCTCAACCACAATGATAAATTTCGATGGATGAATCATATGGCGAATGGTTAAGGCAGCATTAAGACGCTGTTTTACATCCAAATATGATGATGGTTCGTCGAACATGAAAATATCACCATTTTGAATGCACACCATTGCAATGGCAAAACGTTGCAATTCACCACCTGACAACGCAGCCACCTCACGATCACGAATATGCGTCAAATCCAACCTGGTGATTGGTGATAAAAAAAAAAACAATTTTATTTTTGTCAAGAAGAGAAACCAAAGAACCAGTCACTTACATCTCACATATTTCAGTTTGATTTTTTCGATCATCCTTTCGATCAAGCATGTCTCCAACCGGACCTTGATTCAGAAAAAAAACAGAAAATTTATGACATTTTCTCGATAGTTTGAAGACGTTTTGGTAAAGAATAATTTTTTGTTGAAATTTATAGTTTTTCTTTCGTTAATGTTACATAGTGATATTCACAATTAATAAAAGAATCGATTTTGATTTCAATACCTTTAACAGCTTTCGGAATTTGGTCGACATACTGTGGCTTAATCAATGCTTTAAGATCGTCTTCAAGAATTTTTGTGAAATAGTTTTGCAATTCAGAGCCACGGAAATAGGTTAAAATTTCGGTCCAATCTGGTGGATCTGAAAAACGTCCTAAATTTGGCTTTTGTTTGCCAGCCAAAATTTTCAATGCCGTCGATTTACCAATTCCATTTTGGCCGACCAATCCAAGAACTTCACCTTTTTTGTTATTAAAAAAACACACATGAAAAGTGTTGCAAAACATTATATTAAATGGATTTTTTGATTGCAAAATAGTGTTGGATAATAATATTTACCTGGCCGTGGTATTGGTAAACGATGTAGCTTGAACGAATTCTTCGAATAACGATGGGTTGTTTGTTTTTCCAAATTGCTTGGAACATTAATGATCATGATAGCATCGAATGGGCATTTCTATAGAAGAATAACACATGTTATTGGTTAACTGTTGTTTTGTATTATTCACAAATGTAACATACCTTCACACAGATACCGCAACCGATACACAGTTCTTCAGATAAGCTGGCAATTTTCGAATTGGGACTGACTTCGATACACAGCTTGCCCATACGGACAACTGGACACGATTTTTTGCATTCCTGACGGCATCGTTTTGGTTTGCACTTATCATCGCTAACGATGGCAATACGAGTTTGCTTATCGGTTTCTTCGGTACCTTTACTTCGTGACATCCTAAAATGAACACACAACGTTTCGATTAAATGTCTGTGTGAAAATTAAATGATTCATGTTGTATTTGTAAATTGCACTAATATCGATAGACAATGTGTGAGGTTGAATTTAAGTGACGACGTGTTTAGTTTTACAAATGACACTCGTATCAATTGTTACGCATTGCCTGAATAACATTCACTTTTTGTTGGTATAACCTCAAAAAAAAAAAACTATCTACATTTAAACACTAATCACATTCATTAAATTCAATCTCAGCACAAAACTTTCACAATTTTCAAATAAAATCGACTTTAACTGATGCAATGACACTGAATTTATTGAGAAAATCCCAATTTACGTACTTGGATTTTGAAAAATTGTGAATGAAAAAAGCGAACGCTCTCTGCGTGTCAGCTCGTTTCTATTCAAAAAGACAATTCAATGTGTCAAATGCATTCGCCCCACTAATGACAGCAGACAAATATGGTGGAAGTGAGGTTAGGAACATGTCAATTTCTGTATTCGCCGTATATACTGAATGGAAATAAATAAATAAACTTTTTTCTCTCATTTTTTTATTCAAAGTTTATTTGAACTGAGTATACAATTTGATATTTATAGATTTTTTTAAGTGAATTAGTATGCCAGCAATTTATGTAAAATCGAAAAAAAGAAAACTTGATTTATTTAAAACTTATTTTAAGACGACTTGTCAAATGTTGATATTTAGTCAACATCTTCGGTTGACACTTTTGGTTTGGCATCGGATGAACTGGAAGCAGCTGCACCATCATCGGCTTCACTTGTTTCGCCGTCTTTTTCAACCTTCGATGCATCCGGTACCCACAAACCAGAGTCAACACAACGCTTCAAGTGAAGTTTGGCCTCATCTTCTGGCATCGTTTTAATTGTCTCTTGCAATAAGGCAATGTCACGACTTTCGAAACATTTTTGAAGCGACTAAAATTAAAGGGGATTTTTTTGAAAATGGTTGTCACATTGGTCTGAAGGACTTGTATATGAATATTACCTCTGGCAATGACTCAAAGACTTCGACTGGATCGAGACCACCTGGACCTAAACGTTGCTTACGCTCTTCTTCCTGAAAACAACAAATATTTAATTTATTTTGAATTAAGCTACTTTTTTTTAAAAACCGCCGAAAAACATTTACTTACTTCTTGTTCGGCGAGTGCATCTTCGATTTTCTCCAGTGCACGTTTCTTGATGCGCTCCTTAAATGATTCTACTTCAAGATCAAAGTGTTTTTTATATTCAATGTCAGCCACTTGGATTCGATCAAAGAACGGACCGATGCATGCACGTGGATCGGCATCAAGTTGTTTGGCCTGAAAATCAAAAGAAATATTTTTTTTTTTTGTTAATTATAAAGAATATCATTTTGAATTCGACTGTAACACACCAATTCCAAAATATATTGCATGCAAATGCATTGATGCGCAACATGTTCCATAAGGCTGGCTGTACGTAAGAAATAATAGTGTATGTGATTAAATGTTCGATTAATCGTAATTAGAAAGGCAAATTGATTCATACTTTTCTCTTCCATTTGCAAATTAATGCACCAAATAACGAGGTAGTTGGCTGTGGATTCGCACGCGAGATGAGGATGGTCCAAGAGGTACTTTTTCGAATCATCATATCTGCGCAGCATACCAAATTGTTCGAGCAATTTTTTATTATCCTTAACAAAATCGCGCATACGAACTTCCTTTTCTTCTTCGGTCAGATCATCGTCTGATCGTTTCGTTGTTTTATTGATAATCGTTTTGGAAAAAGCTGGTTTGGAAATTGTATCGACATTCCATGGTGTTTTCTTTTCTTGTAAGCGTAACTCATCAAATTTGGAATTCAATTCGCTCTTTTTTGATTCAACCTCCTTCAATTTTGCCTGAAGTTGTGACAATTTCTCTTCATTTCCGCTACAGTTTTTCAACTCCTGTTGAATTGTTTCCAATTGCTTTTGATTATTTTTACGCTCATTTTCGATTGCTTGCTTCTTTTTCTCTTGCTCATTCATGCGTTCAACTCGAGCCTGATGTCTCCATCTGAAAATGTTTGAAGAACAATTTTTTTTAATTCGGGGAATTATTTCAATTGATATCGAACATTGTTGGAGACATTCAACTAAAGAGGAATCAAGCTCGGAATTGCAGTTACCTGAATAAACTTGGTGTGTCAATGTTTGGATGGGTCTGAAATGACAAATTATTTATGTAATCAATAATAACGTCATACAAAAATGAAAAAAAGCGTAAAAATTCCCAATGGAAAGGGAAAATGGCTTATTTCACTTTAAAAAAAACTCTCTCTACATTATTAACATTAAAAATTAATGGATTCTATCTCGCGGTCTCCCAATATTGCTGCCTGTATTCTTTCCATTTGTATCATCATTAGTAAACCACAATCATAACAATTGTTGCCATAGTTTTTGAGGTTGATTAAAATTTACTACTTACGTCATCTTCATCATCCGAAATCTGTAAATTGATATTAAAACAATGAAAAATACATAAATATTGTTGGAAATATGAATTTAAAAATTATATTAGGTTGTAATGAATGTGATATGGGATTAGTGTAAACAAAAAATTTGCTTGAATTTTTACCTCAATATCTTTCCATTTGCTGTAATCGACCATTTTGCGACCGGTTTTTCTCTTCAAATCTACAAAATATATAGTTTTTTTACGTAAACAGATAATTTTTTCTTTCTTTATTTGGGGAATTTCTCACGTTTTGACTAAGGTGCACGACAAACAACTTATTCTAGAAAAGTCATTCCCAGAATAATAGAGTGAGTGTTGTCGCAATGCAGGCTGCGTTCTTTATTTGACACTTTGCCGGTGTAACAGTGCGTTTGTACCAACGCTCAGTCATGCATTGGTTTCGGTGCGTTAGTCGATCGCTGCGTTTTATGGCTACTTCTCTGTATTTGAATTTATTTTTGGGACTTTGGAAATTTAACGAAACTTTTGGTGCAAAAAGTCTCTCACATTAAACACAGCGAATAGCAAAAACGATCATTTTATTTGAATGTTTTGTCATTATCATTTGAATCACATATTTGAAAAACATATTTTCTAGAAATATAAAATTAACATAAAGTTCAATTTTCCTGATACGTAATATATTTTATTTTAACTGGGTCATAAAAAGGTACAAACTGAGTGATAACTCTGCAATTAATGTGAGATTGTTTTGACTACTTCGATCCTTCTTTAGACAAAATACTTCACTAACACACAGTGGGTGTGCGGAAAAGTAAAAGTTTCATCATACACTCTTTCTACTAAATATTTATATATCGATACCAAAATGTCATTTTGTTTACTCATGAGCTCTTGTTAAAAATCCCCAAAATGTATCAAACCATCCGCAAAATAGCTCCAAAAATTTGGTCATCAGCGATATTATAATCGATCGCTTTTCTACTTTGGATGCGTCCGGAACCCATAGACCAGAAGCTACACAGCGACCCAAATGATATCGGGCCTCATAAACAGGCATTTTATCAAAGGTACTTCGCAGCAGTTCAATGTCACGAATTTCAAAACAGTCTTGAAGACACTGAAAATAACAAGAATAATTCAAATACATAAAATCAATAATTTTTTTAATGATTATGAATACCTTTGGCAATGATTCAAAGACTTCTTTTGGATCGAGACCACCTGGACCCAAACGTGCCTTGCGTTCTTCTTCCTGAAAAGTAGACAAATTTCATTTATGATAAAAAAAAGTATGTACTCATTGTCTTACTTCTTGTTCAGCGAGATCGTCTTTGATTTTTTCAAAAACATGTTTCTCAATATGATCTCTGAATGATTCTACTTCAAGATCAAAATCTTTCTTATACTCAAAACCGGCTTCTTGGATTCGATCAAAGAATAAACCGACGCATGCACGTGGATCCTTTTTAAGTTCTTTCGCCTGATAGAAACAATATTCGTCAAAAACAAAGAATACCAATATTAATCGCATGAAACTCACCAATTCCAAGATGTATTGCATACAAATACAACGTGTTCCATGAGACTAGCTGTATTTGTGAACAAATATAAATCCAATTTAAACGATCTGTTAATTAACAAAATATTTGAATTGATTCATTCTTTTTGCTTCCATTTGCAAGCTGATTGCCCGAGAGACGAGGTAGTTAGCCGACGCTTTACACACAAGTTGACTATGGTCCAAAAGAAATTTTTTCGAATCATCGTATTTGCGCATCATTCCGAATAGTTTCAGCAGTTTTTTATTGTCTTTAACAAAATCGCGCCTACGAGATTCTTTTTCTTCTTCGTTCAAATCATCATACGTTGATTTCGGTGATGTATTGATGATCGTTTTCGAGAAGCCTGGTTTGGAAATTGTATAGAAATTCCAAGGTGTTTTCTTTTCTTTTAACCGTAACTCATCACATTTGGCATTCAATTCGCTCTTTTTCGATTCAATCTCTTTCAATTTTGTCTGAAGTTGTGCCCATTTCTTTTCGTCGCCGTTACAGTTCCTTATCTCCTGTTGAATGTTATACATTTGCTTTTGATTATTTGTTCCTTTCTTCTCCTCATACTCATCTACACGATCCACTAGATTCTGATGCCTCAATCTGAAAACGTTTGGGGACAACACATCGTGGTAAATGATGCAATAAAATTCAAGGTTGAATTCAAAAGAGGGACGGAATTTTAAAATTTACCACGTTCAATGGATTCTCGGTTTTGGATTTTAAATCACAGATTAAATAGGTTGATTTTTGAAATTGCCCAAATAATTTTGGTCATGCGATTCAAATCAGGTTTTTGCCACAAAATCGAAACATTTGTTGAAATACAATATATTCATTTTTATCCAAAATATTAAAAAGTATTTTCAAATCAAATGGAAAGGTTCTCATTCTCTCACCTGAACAAATACGGAGTGTCTATATTTGGATGAGTCTGAAATTAAAAAATTAATTAATTGAATTAAAACGAATTCAATAGGAAAAACACGTAGATTCAATTCCTTATTAATTGAATTATAAAGACGTTAAATAAAAATATTAGACAAAAGTGTCAGAAATGAAACATCCATGTAAAATTCTATTTTCGATAAGAGACCTCTCCAGTCTCCAAATAATAAAAAACAAACTGAATTTCTCTTGATCGCGTGATATTTAATCTGCGTTTATATTTCCAGCGGTTGCACATGAATCATTGTATCCAATGCTTAATGCCAAATGTCATATGCGAATGATAAGAATTGTTTTCATTCAAAATAAATTACTTACGTCATCTTCATCATCCGAAACCTGCTAATTGACAGCATCAATATACCAAAAAAAAAAAAACTTTTTAAAAATAATTTAAAAGAAATCGATTTTGGATTTTATAATGAAATATTGTAACGTGAACAGTTATCAAAACTTTTTACCTCAATTGTTTTCCAATCGCTATAATTGACCATTTTAAAGCTTTGCCGTCAGCGACAGATTTCGACTTGAAACTAACAAAATATTCTGTCGCTCAAAGCAGATAAAGTTTTTGATTCCGGGAATTTTGCTAGTATACAGTGTACAAAAAAAAAACTCGTTTAAAAAAAGTTTGTATTTGATTATTTGGCAATGTGTTTGTGTCAACGCACAGTAATGCTTTAGCATATTAGCGTTAGCAGATAGCTGTGTTTTATAACTATTTCTGCTTTTTTATACACTTTTAAATCTGATTTAAAAAAAAAACTTAACGAAATATTCCAAGTCTCAGTTTATACATAAACCAAAGCTATTTTCGAGAGCTTATCCGTACACATTTCAAAGTTTGGACAAATGCTTAAAACACGTAACAGTTTTACTTCTTTTTACATTATTTTTTTATTTAGAATAAAATCGAATCAATTTATCGGTGCAGAATTCGTTTTGTTCACTCATCTCTCAATCTCTGGTTATAAATCTCCAAAACTTATCAAACCATTTGTAAAATACTTCAAAACATTTGGTTAATAGCGATGTACTTGATGGTTTCTTCGATGCATCTGGTACCCAAAGACCAGAGGCAATACAACGATCTAAATGGTAACGGGCCTCGTATTCAGGCATTTCATTGAGGGTGTCTCGCAATAGTTCTAGGTCACGAACTAAGAAACATTTCTGCAGCGGCTAAAAAAATACAAAAAAATACCCCGTCGCATTCAAATACATGGATTCTATTCATGTTTCACACGATTACCTCTGTTAATGTTTCAAATACTTCATTCGGATCGAGTCCACCTGGTCCTTTTCGATACTTTCGCCCTGTTTTCTGGAAGAAAAAGACGTTTAAATGACTAAATGTAAATTGTTTTAGTTTTTCGTGTATTCCTTACTTCCAATACATCTTCTATTTTCACCGTGACACGTTTCTTAAGAAGTTCTTTAAAAGATTCCACTTCAATGTCAAATTGTCTTTTATATTTCCCATCGACCAATTGAATTCGTTCAAAGAACGGACTGATACAAGCACGTGGCTTGGTGTCAAGATGCTTGGCCTGAAAAGAACGAAACAAAAGTGATTAAGCTATTTCTTTCAAGTTAATAACTCACCATATCCAAAATGAATTGCATGCAGATACTTTGCTGTGCAACATGTTTTATAAGTCTGGCTGTAAATAAACAAATGTAAAATGAAAGTGAATCGTCTAAAGATGTGCAACTTTCAAAATATACATTTCTTTTTCAATTCCAAATCAAGGCACCAAACGATTAGGTAATTTGCTGTTGCTTCGCGTACAAGTTGATCGTTTTCCAATAGAAATTTTTTCGAATCTTCAAATTTGCGTAGCATACCAAACTGTATAATCAACTTTTTATTATCTTTGAGAAAATCGCGCATTCGATTTTCCTTTTCTTCTACCGGCAAACCATCGTACATTGTATTCAATGGTTCATTGATTTTATTTTTTTCCGATCCTGGCTTTGACATCACGTCTTCATTCCATGGTGCTTCTTTCTCTTCCAAAAGCAGCTTCTCGTATTTGGCATCCAATTCACCTTTTTTCATTTGGATTTCTCTCAAATCTGCATACAGTCGTCTCTGTTTCATTTCATTGTTGCCACATTTTTTGAACGCCTTTTGAACATATTCAAATTGATTTTTGTTATTTGTGCGCTCGATTTCGAGTTTTTTCTTCTTTTTCTCATGCTCTTGCATACGCTCCAATCGAAGTTGACGTCGCCAACTGAATGAAGAGACAATATACCGAATTAAAATCAACGAAAATTGTTCGAGCTTGCATTTAAAAAAAGATGTATTCTGACCTAAACAAACTTGGCATATCAATGTTTGGATGTGTCTAAAAAGAGATAGAATTGAATGTCCGAGAATGAAAGCGAGACTTCTATTCACAACTTATCGAAATGTAACACCGCCATAAAAAAAGTGCTGACTCTCAGCATATTTTGTATGGTGGTGTTACATTTCAATAAATTGTGAATAGAAGTCTCGCTTTCATTCTCGGACAATCAATTGTGACTAAGTTTTGGTTTTCTAAAACAGTTCAGCGGTTGTAAATCAATTAAAAGAGACAAGTAAATCTTTGAATGCGTCGATGAAAATTAGTTCAAATTGAACAAATTACAACTCAATTGTTGCAGTCTTGCAATCATTCTGTTCCTGCTTTGGGATAAACATTTTCTGATAAAAAATATCATACAATGTTAATCAAAAATTGTCAATGTCAAACTGCATGCGGGCAAATTCTAGCCATAATATTTCTTGCAGTATTTTACTACTTATGAATCATGAAGCAACGATAGCCTCTGACCTTCGTCGATAAGAATTGTCAAAAAGTCGACTCCGATTTAATTTTGTTTATTTCACTACTCACATCGTCTTCGTCATCAGAATTCTTAAAAAGAAAGTAAAAATTATGAATATTTCCTTCTAAATCGTTTAATTTGAAAGAGAAAAAAATTTGTGGAGGATAAAAAAAATACCTCATTTGTTTTCCATGTGTTATACTTATCCATTTTAGAATTTAGGAATTTACTTTTCTACTCGCAACGCGTTCAAACACACACTTTTGTCTGCCCAAAAGTCAGAAATGACACTGATTTTACTTGTACATTTGACTGAGATTACGGTTCCGTTAACTATCTCAATTGGTGATAATAAATTAATCGGTCGCAGTACGTATTTTGTATCAATGAACAGAAATCATATTAGGAGATCGCAGCGTTTTATGCCGTTTGTTTTGTATTCAAAATTATATTATCGGATGGAAATTTTTACGAGTTAAATTCTTTCAATTTTGTAGTTTCAATGAATATATTTGAAAAAATATATCGATAATTCAGGGACCGAATCCGGCGAAATTTTGTACCACACCCAAAGAGTTAGCAAGCGGAAAAATGAGATTGGACCTTAATTCACCGAATTCAGCCATAATGCAGACCATTTTCACGCTCCATCATAAATCTGTGGAGGCAAACTTCATTTTTGAGCCGATTTATATGGGAAATCAGCCATTTTTCATGTAGAACACAATTTGTGTTACACAAAACAGATTGTATCGTTAACGATCTAGTAAGAGATTCCAATAGGACAATGCACCTTATTGGTGACTATTTTTGGCTTGGAAATTGTATCGACATTCCTCTGTATTTTCTTGTAAGCGTAACTAATCAAATTTGGCATTCGATTCATCCTTTTTCAATTTCGAAATTGCACCAGCAATTTTTGATCTGCTTTTCTCTGTTACAATTTTTGATCTGCTGTTTTAGGACAAACGGTATTTTTATCGAGACTAACCAAGTGTATCATTCTGAAAATAGCTCAATAAGCCGCCTTTTCTCATAAATTTCCGAAAAAAAGTTCCTTTTAGACGGTTTATCTGTTGGTTCTCAAAAGCCAAACTGGGTCTACAAGAGGACGTGGAACGAATTTGAAGGTGCTATGGTCAATGTGTCATAAAATATGAATTGAATTGTTTATTTCCAAATCAAGTGCACTAGGTCATTGTGTTTCATTTACTATCATCGCGAGAATTCGACAGTAACTATCCTTCATATAAAGTCGACCAGTGGACGATGTTCTGAATTGAGTGCGACTCGAAATCGACTACTGAAAAATTCACAAAACAAACAAAAAGTAAAATGGAATGTTAAAAAATGCACAACAAATTCATCGATTTCTAATTAGGATGTCGAAACTCATGTTGACTACGACAGTCTATATTTTCTGTTGTCTCTTTCAGTTTGTGTCGCACTGTGCTGGGGAACAGATTAATTTTCCGGAGACTGGAAAAATAAAATTTTGTTATACAAAATGATGAGTTTACAGCCACCGGAAGAAGGAGCGTCAGTTAGGCGCTACAGTATAGATACGGATGAATTGGTCAAACGAATTCATGCATCAA
The DNA here is from genome assembly GCF_009176525.2 of Contarinia nasturtii. Lineage (NCBI taxonomy): Eukaryota > Metazoa > Arthropoda > Insecta > Diptera > Cecidomyiidae > Contarinia > Contarinia nasturtii. Next base: position 400,528 of record NW_022199689.1, on the reverse strand, counting down.
AACCGAAATCAGTATTTTTGGATGCAAAACCGAAAGTGACCAATCAACGTGCGACTTTTGGGAAGAAATCAAAAATCGACGTAACCGAACAAGGACTACAATCGATTAAGCGAGCTGCTTTCGCATCAGAGACTAGCGATGAGGTGAAGTGATTTTTTTCTTACCACTTTCTACGAGAAAATAATAATAATCATATATTTTTTGCTTTTCGAAATTGTGTTATTAAAAAAAAAAATGTCGATCTTCACAGGATATTGTTTACAAGAGCTCATTGCCCGTTTATCGATTTCTTCGGGTTCTTGGCATTTTTCCCTATAGCCGAAATGAACCGGGCCAAGCTGAATTTGTGTTAATGTCAAAAATTGTCGCGTATGCTGTCTTTATCTACATTTTACTCGCGGTATTTAACCAATTTGGCTTCGAAAAATCAAATACAAACAGTTTTGAAAATTTAATAAGGACGTTTTATTTCAGACATACGTTTTTTTCATCGCTCAGGATCGAATCGAAATTATTTCATCGCTTGAAGGACGTTTTGAGGAATCGGTTATCGCCTACCTGTTCCTTTTAAATATTTTACCCATCGTAATTATCCCAATGACATGGATCGAAACACGAAAATTTACCGACGTATTGAACAATTGGACAGAATTTGAGGTAAATTTTTTTCTGGTATTTATTCCCATTAAATTGCCTTATATAATGACATTTTTGTCACCATAATTTTATTTGTGCTTTTAAACAATAATTTGGTAAATTAAATCATTTCCCAATAATTCGATAAAAAAAACGTTGTTTTTTTGTTATTTTTCTACAGATTCTGTATTACAAAGTATCCGGCCGTGTTTTGCCATTGAACACCCAAACGAAAGCGTTGTTAATCGCAATTCTGCTTCCGGCACTATCGAGTTTGTCTGTGATTATAACTCATTTAACAATGGTGGAATTCAAACTATTCCAGGTTTTTTTTATTTGAATGTTCTACACCACTTTCGGTATGTTCTGAACACTTTTTTCATATTAGATAGTTCCATACTGTATTTTGGATAATGTGACCTATATGATGGGCGCCTATTGGTATTTGGCTTGTGATTCTTTGAGTCGGTCGGCGACTATCTTGGCAGAAGATTTTCAGCAGGTACACAATAACCTCTTCATACTTAACACACTATGTTCTTTAAAACTAATAAAACCCCTTTAGGCTTTACGTCACATTGGTCCAGCAGCCATGGTTGCCGATTATCGCGCATTATGGCTTCGATTATCGAAATTATGTCGTGATACCGGAACAGCGACGTTCATCACCTTTACATTTCTCAATTTGTATCTCTTCTTTACGATTACAATTTCGATTTATGGTTTGATGTCACAAATTTCGGAAGGATTTGGTCTAAAGGATATTGGTTAGTTGGATTTATTCACTAGTTGATTGCCCTATTTATTGACTACTTTATTTATCCTAGGTTTAATGCTGAATGCGTTCTGCAATATTTCTCTATTGTTCTTTATTTGCGATGAAGCGCATTATGCGAGCCAACACGTGCGAACAAATTTCCAAAAGAAACTGCTTATGGTTGAGCTTAGTTGGATGAATTCCGACGCGGTAACTATTTCATTCCCTTTGAAAAGTAATATTTTCCAAATGGCTTTTATTTGTTTGTTTCAGCAAACGGAAATCAACATGTTTTTGCGTGCTACCGAAATGAATCCCTCAAATATTAACTGTGGTGGCTTTTTCGATGTGAATCGAAACTTGTTTAAATCGGTGAGAATGCAAAAATTCGTGCTTATTGCAGGGAATGATTAACGAATTTTTGAAATTATTCAATTTGCAGCTTCTAACAACGATGGTTACTTACTTGGTGGTTTTGTTGCAATTCCAAATTTCTATCCCGGATGATGCTTCAAATTTTGTAAATGGAACAATGGTTATGAATATTACACGGCCGGTCACTTAAATTGGTCGCCGAGCTACGTATCAGACGATAAATATATTCGCATTAGTCATCGAAAAATATTGCCTGCCTAATTTGTGTACACCAAAAATGATATTGAAACAAACCGTAAAGAGCAAAAAAGCTCAAACGACGATGCAAAACTCGTGCAATATACGTATAGAGAAGCATATACATTTCACAATATTTTTTGTTTGATCAAAATTTATTGTTGATGCCATTTACGGTATAAGAGCGCGACTAAGAAGAAACAAACAAAAAAAGAAACACACATAGAGAGTCTTGAAATCCGACATAAAAAGCCATAAAGCGCCGAAATACACACCGCTAAACTCTATCGCTTTTGCATAGCACATTCGAATCTTGCACACACACAATATAAGACACCGAAGAGCGCGCGCGTTCACATACACAGTGTCAACCCTCCATATTAAGAGATATGCGATGATCTTGAACTAAACATTATGCTCCGTTCACGGTGCCCCCGACTCTATGTGCGCGTTAAAACATTGTGTAATTTAGTTATTAATTTTCTTGAGATTTCGCTGTTGAATTGTTGTTTCTATCTCATTTTGTTTGCGAATTGTGATTTATTTATAGATTTGTTATGGTTTTCATGTTTTTCCTTTATGGACATTTCAAATAAACAAAGTATGCGTGCTAAACAGAACAAAATTATTTTGATTGTTTCGACTCGGCTGTATTTTTTATTCGCCTCTTCTGCCTTAGAACAGAACAAGTTATGACCTAGTTTTTTTTCTCTTACAACATGTAATTCTTTTTTGTCACCATGAGTGCTATAATTGACGTCTATGTGTCTTTCACCAGCACCTTCTTTTTGATGAGAACATTCTGTTTGTCATTTGATTTCGCATGTTTTTACCCGCAACACCATTCACACATATATAGACATATGTGTTTGGAACGAGTTAAAAAAAATAGCATATACATCAAAATTAATTGATTTGTTTCATGCAGGAAATTTGATGTGACTAAAACTCATCAATAACGACATTTGCAATGTAGCTAAACACTAAAATTTCCTCGAATTCGCTCGTTTTAGTGAAATAAAGAAATTCCACAAAAGATTCAAATGATCAACAAAATAGACTATGTTTGATTCAATCCACAGAAAATATGTTGCGTGCTCGTAATTCACAGTTGAAAAGGTGTCAGGAACAATGCTACAGTTAATGTGAAGAGAAAAAAAACATTTTTCGTTAGAACTCCATCGGTCGAGGTCAGCATATATATAAATATGTGTGTATGACTGTGCATGTAAGTACAATGTACCGTTAACGTATTAACTCGAATATGATTAGTACAAATTTATGTTTGTCAAAACATACAACGTCGATTTTAGTTCGACTCACTCAATAACATGATTCCTTTTGAGCATTCCGCATTCGAGCTCGTACACAGAGAGCTCATACCACCAATTTCCCATTGTGCTTTATTTCACGACGAAAATGACTCATTGTATGCTGTTTTATTTAGCATGCAAATGTTTTATTATCTATGCACAGAACCAAACACACGAGAGAGAATGAAGGGGACGAATGGAACACTCGGAGCGAGAAAAAGAAGGAGACACACACACAGAGAGAGAGAGAGAGAGAGAGAGAGAGAGAGAGAGAGAAATAGAAAGAAATAGAAAAAATTGAGCAAGAACATGAGTGAGCAAACGAATGAGCATATTATATGTTTGGTCGGTTTGGTGATTTATGCATTTGACAAGCGTGTCTATGATTTTCAATTGACGAGAATAATGCGAAGTGAAAAATCGAACATAAAAAAATCACCATAATTTATTTGTTGGTTGGTTCCATGACCGAAACAAATACTCAACAAAAGAATTATGTTTCACCTTTTCCAATTGAACCATTTCACAGTTTCAATATATATATCGGCATCGGCATCGGCATCGATGCAAACAAATAGCTAATCAATTTTCATTTGGTCGCATATTGTTCCCAACGCCACATACCATTTGTACGAAATTATTCAGCACACACGTGCTAATACAAACGAAAAATAAACAATTTCAATTCTTATTTATGCAATGGATAAAATGCGCAACAAGCGATGTACATTCCAGCGAGACGCGTCTGGGCAGATGTGGAATTCACGTTCACTTGAGTTGCATTTTATTCGGATTGAATTTTTTGTTCAAGAAAACTTCACAACAACCGTTGAAGCAGTTCTAAAAGTGTATTTTTTCGAGTTAAACATTAATAACTGTACAAAAATATTTGAAAAAATAAATTACAACTAACTAGAATGACATAAAACTGGCGTCATTGATTGAAATCCAATGGAAAAACCAAAACTTAAAATATTAAATTTTACACGGTCTAACCATTAAACTCTTCTCCTCATAAGTATCATATGAATTTGTTTTCTGCTTCGTTTTTTCGCTCGTTAAATCTGTTCCCACAGCTGTCTTTCAAGTGACACGATCGGCGGATGTGTAATTGAAAGATCCGCATTGCATCAATTGCCTACTACCACTGCTAGGCAATGTGATCTCTTAAGTCATAAAAACAACAGCTAAACCATCATCTTCGATTATCTTCAGTCGCACATTTTTCATTGCATATTACGAAATGCGAGCGTGTTGCATGTAAAACAAACATTTTGTGATGTGGCTGGTGTCTTATGTAGTGAGTGACAAACTCAACTAAATGATTAATGGATTTGAATTGATAAACTCCGTATGTATCTTTTATTTCTTATTCTAAAATCCATTGTACATATCCACCATGACTGGGCATATATATTTCAAAGAAAAATGCCAAAAGATTTAATGCCATTATAAGAAAAATGCTGTTTTTTCATCTTCTAACATAAAGTTGACACAAAAAATTAATAAGTTCATTCACTATGTGGCATTGGACACTGGGTTTTGTACATTTTATTTAATTTGGATCAATTTGGTTGTCTTTTTTCTCTCGACAATCATTCCTCATCATTCGAAAGATATTTAAAAACCACCTACAGCGTGATATCGTTGAATCCAAACGTTAATTGGACACATTTTTTTGTATTCATAATTTGATTAGTAGAGAGTCAATTAGATGTGGAGCATGATGTGAAAGGAGTATCTAAAAATGGATTTGGAAAAAGTTGTGTGAAAAACGCGTACCACATCTATAACTCATTTGAATGAGTTGAATGACAGTAAGTGCTCGTTTAAATTAGGCCAGATTAAAGGATTTAAGTATATATTGATCTAAATTTGGTGGTGCGCTTCTTTGTTCAAAGCTCTTAGTCATCGAATAAAAGATGGCCAACCACCCATATAATCACTGGCTAATCCAGCAGTTATGTGAACTTTCAAAGGCCATTTGTAAAAGGTCCATTTTCGAGTATTGGCGAAAAATCAACGAAAAAACACGCTGACAAATGGAATTTTTGGAAGACAAACCAAGCTTCTTTATATGGTTGCATGACGGTTTATTAATTTAAAAAAATCGAATTAAACGGATGAACGTTATTGGTGTGCGTCGTGGCACTTGTATATGCGTGTGTATGATGATGACAAATGAGGTGTTCGTCCAAAAATGAAATGTGACATTTAGATACTCTCGGATTGAGAAGATGTACAACACCTGTGTGTCAAACAAATTACACTTCCGAATCTACATGAGCCGTGAGGTGAGTCAGATGGAACGTTTTCAAAACATTCTTTCGGCTCATTTGCTAAATTACATGAAACAAAAATAGAATTAACGAACATGTTTCACTGCAAAAATCGTTAAGCACAAACACGGTAGATATAAAGGCACCTTTTCATGCCAATCTAAACTCATCAACACGATGCTGTTGCGGAGACGAAAAGAGCAAAAACAACGACAAAATAAAAAAGAATTTTTGTACAAGTAACGAACATGTTTCACAATCACAGATCTAGCGCAATGAAATACAAATTGAAAAATCCAGTTGAAACCAACCGACACTCATGTCGGTGTGTGAGTGCAGTGTAGCAGTGCACATCACGACGGATTATGTTATTAAAATATTTCGATTTCAAATCAACTGATTTTGCTATCTTTGGCCCGATTGCACCAATTTGCCCGCGATGGTGCCGCTGCTGCTGCTGTTGCTACCGCTGCCACACTACTCTTGTTAACACAAACAAAAACAAATGCATCTGCAATTCGTAGCAATGTTCCAAATGAGCAAATTGGTTTTCTTCATTTCGCACACAAAGGTGCTCGCAGCATTAGGTGCGCAAGAGTTCGAAAACCAAGACCGAGAGTGAATGAGTGAGCTGGAATGATGTTGATCGTATGTGGGATGCAGTTCAATCATATAGCAGCAACAACGACAACATACATTAAGGTCTTGTTGATTGTTGTGTATATATATATCGAATTCATGAGCCGCTCGTTCTCTATTTCTCTTTCTTCCCCGATGCTATTTCACCGTACGCGTTTCTTTTTCTAATTCGGTTCTCTATTTCTGCTTTTTTACGTTTTTTTCTCTCTCTTACTCACTCATCTCCCTCTCTCTCGCTCTTCCGCTGTCTTGTCGTGTACGAATCTGTCCCTTTCATGTCCACGCGATTGATCGTTGTAAGCTGTGCGCGTTGTTTGAAGAAAAAACAAACAAACAGTGTATCGTGATGTGAACGAAAACTTGACTATATATATTTTTTTGCTTTGCTTACATCAACCGGCTAAGCCTATGAAGAGACAAAATGCGAATTCCCCTCATCTGTGCCATCTTGTATTCCATAGTTGAACTCAATTTAGTTACAATGAATTGAATCGAAAAAGAGAAAAAAAACAACAACAGTAACATGGCTACATAGATCTGTTGACCAGTGAGATACGTATAGCAATGGAATGAAAGAATGAAGAAAGCGTATATGTGTATGTATGCATCAGCACGCATAGATGTACAGCTCTGTGTGGCCGTGCTATTGTTGTTGTTTTTTCACTTTTTCATTTCAATGCTACAGAATTAAATTCAGTTTTTGCATCTAATTCACACTAAAATCAGATGGCGCTCATTAACGAGATTCGCAAAAAAAAGTCTCCAATCTCATACAAATATACACCGGCTGGCTTACATGCATGTTTTTTTTTTGTTTTCATTTCTTCTTTCGTTCATTCATGTTAAACGTTTGTCGCAGGCGCATACAGTGCGTTCTTGATTTTGCTTGTACTGCGCGCGCGATCTTACTGTGTTGTGTCCACTTTAGTGTGAGCGTACACCAGCAAAACCTATGCGATCCACTGTTTTGCACCAATCGTTCAGTTACTCGCGAACTGTTCACGTGAAACGGTCCTTTTTTTTGTCTTTTAATTTCGTGTTTAGTGCGATCGCGTTCTTCATACGAAAATTATTTATCTTTTTCACACGACTGCTAAAGTACGTAGGATCCAGAGGCATATATTTGTCTTTTTAATATATATCTTTTTAAAAAATTAATTACCGTAACAAAACCAACGCCAAACATTTAAAAGGAAATTAAAAACATTATGCAAACACTTGCATTAAAAAAAAACAGAACAATTTGTTTACATTGTAAAAGCTGTAATTGATCGTTAAACAAACAAACAAAAAATAAAGTGCAGAAAAGTGATTGCGGGCTTGAATTTTCGGAATTCTTTTTTTTTTTCGGCCAATGTGCAGAAGATCATGTGCAAGTTGGTTAAAGTTCAGGGATTTTTTTCTATTTGGAGTGAATAAGAAAGGGACGGATGAAGTACGATCACATTTTAAAAGGCAATTGAATCGGATTCTTAATTATAATTTTGTTTGAATTTTTTAAACGGAATTTTCATGTTGAGTTGAAAGCTTGACAGCAATCGTTTTGAAAATAAGTGAAATTAATTCGAATTAAGCTTTGGTTTACGTGAAAAGGTCAAAGATTGCTGATTTAACTCCTTGCAAACAATAGTTGTGCATTTTTCATTCGCGGCATTTCAAATTGTTTTTTTCTGCGCATAAATTGCACATTCAATTTTTTCCACTTAAACTGTTCAATCCCATTTAATTTTGAGTCATTAACAATTCGCTTTTTGTTCGCTTCTTTCATTTCAATTATCCCATTTTTGGTGTGTTCATTCAATAGTGATCTGTATTTTGTTGACAATGCGTAATTCATAAAATGTGGAAAAGGGGCCATGGAATGAACTGAAATGAGTCGGAACAAAAAAGGCGAATATATGAGTAAAACCATCAATAAAAATTGAAATACAATGTGCGCGCTCGCACGCACAGCAACACATTTTTGTCGTGTAAATCGCCAATAAAAATCGATATACAGCGTCTCATTGAATGCGATGGGCTGGAATGCATTTTAAAAATCGATAACAGCACAATGCAATAAGATTGATGATTGTTTGATAAAGTGCGATGCACACACACATACAACGATGATAATTTATCGATATTTATTTAATTGAAAAGAGTTCGATCGGGTTCGAAACAGCCCCGACACAAAGACAGTAATTCGATTTATTGTTTTGTCACTTGAACTGTTTGTATAGTGTGACTTGTGAAAATTGGAACATCAAACTCATTCCCTTTGTGCAGCGTTGTCACAATTTTTCGTTGTAAATAGAAATTATGAATGAATTGGCAAAATATTTGAATTTTTCGAGAGAAAAAAAAAGAGTTTTTTCTACGGTAAACGAGAAAAAGAAAAGAAAAACGGTAATTCATGACTATTTTTTTGGTGTGGATAGTGATCATCGGTTACAATTGTTCGTGACAGTCAACAAAGAAAAAAACTGATGTTGTAATCGCACGAGATATGCTAAATCAATGACCGATCCTCTCTGCGACAGTCTGCAATAGATACCGTTTCTTTTTTTCTTCATCTCTAAATCATATTCCATCATCGATGCAAATCAACAATTTCACTTTTTTTTGTCTTGTAAATTTATGGTCACGAAACATCATCGAACCAAACACACCGAATTGCATCTTTAAATGGTACGTGAGCGCGCTTCTGTAATCATATATTTCTCTAAAAAGTGAAGTAATCCAATAAGATTGGGACTGTTTTTGTCGACGTTTGGCATTTTTGAAATTTTTTTTCCGAAAAAAATCCTTTCCAATAGAAAGTGTTTTTTTTTTTATATGCAAATTTCATTGTCGATTATTGTGAGTATTATTTATTGAAAACTGTCCACCCCCAGCACGAATAGAACAAATCAAATATTGATTTTGAAATATTTTTTTTTCTAGATTTGTTGAAAGTAAATCTATTAGCATATGCTAAATCTCGTTTGAGTGTTGCAATTTAGATGCCAATTCATTGCGTCAACATGTCAATTTGCAATTAATCGTTCGAAGGAAAAATAACATGGAAAAATATGAAATGTGTTCATTGTGATAGATCATGAGCCGTGTACGTTTTTTTTTCTTCGTTCATTTGAATGGACCTTCATCATAATATGAATTACCATAAATAGTTGTAAAATGCATGCATTTAATTGTATGTGTGTGTGTCGATTGATTTTTTCACTTGTCGCTCATTTGGTCGTCGTCAACAATGTATCAATGTTCAATCAAACTTGCAATTGCACCCAACAATGGCAATTCGATTGTTTTCATTTCAAATTTTTAGAATAAAAAAATCAAAAGACAGACAAACAGCAATCGATTGTGAATTTGTTTTGTCCTACACGTCGCCCATATTTGCATGGAAAAAGGCATTGGTTCTGTGTGTGCTCATTTTCACTGTTTCGAACCCGTTTCATTGACAATTTTATTTTTCTTTATTCATGTCGATATATTAGAAAAAATTGTGGGACTCTTATCAAAAAAGTCGTTTTTCAACTCGATGAGGAGTTGAATGTGAAAACAATATCAAAATCACTGCCATTTTCCGGAAAGAAACAACAACACCAAAAAAAACTTGCATTTAATTGTTTGCAAACAAACAAACAAAAATGTAAACAGACAATTTAACGAATCATTTTTCAAAACTGTAAAAATGCAAAACGATAGAACCGCACACTTTAATAACACTTGAATGCGCATTTTGTGCTCATTTAAATGAGCAACTATTAATAGTGAAGTGGATAAAGTGGAAAAACAACCACAACACTTTGTGAGTCTGTCTGACTGGTTAGCGAATGCGCGCTCGCACCGCAGACCATGCATTTTGATATGTGGTATTGTGTTGACACGCGCAATTCTGCTGCTCTCCAGCTCAAATTGATTGAAAATTGAATTAATCGCACATCGAATGTACGCATTGCCATTGATCATATGTCAATGGTCTAGCACATCATTTTATGTATTTTATTCCCACTTCCAGACCGAACAGACGGAGACCGTTTAAATAAACAAATTGCTTTGAATCGCCATTCATTGTGTTTGTAAATCATCGTCAATTTTTATATATGAATAGTTTTGAAACAGACAATAACAAAAAAAAACGAGACAAATACAAGAGCCAGAAATAGAGTAAAGCAATCAATCTAAAAATTGTCTGAAAGCATCCATTAAAATTGATCGATTCGAAGAGGAATCAATGTATTCTCTATTTTTTCTCTCCCTCTTCCTCTCTCTCTCTCTCTGTATGCTTCTTCAGTTTAATTCATTGCAATTGATGTGATTATCGACGCCAATAATTGTTTTAATGACTACTTTATGCTTGCTGCTGCCATAGTCGAATGAATGAATGAGTCTGGTCATTTTTTGCCAACCATCCCAATTCTTTCAGTACAGCAAAAGTGAATTTCAAGTTTTCGATATCTTGATTTCGAATTACGAAACTTCTGAATCTCTTCTCTCCATATCCGGATGGTGATTACTTGTGTTTGGTGGTCTTGAATCTTGACAATGATGACCGCACTGGATTGTCGAATTTGACGTAATTTTGATTCAATTTCGATATGTTTCTTTTTTTCTTCATCGAAATTCAATCGTTTCGACTTTGAACATGTTAACCACACGCGTGGGCGATCTCGTGCAACCTTAAATACACAAAAAAACCTACTGTGCGTGTTTCGGGCCAGCGCAATTTGTGTCTCTTTTTTTTTCTCTTTTGATGGAATGACATTGGAATATCATTCGATTTTTTCGGTGAATAATAATAATATTGACGTAAAAAAACGTGTTGAATTTTAAATATATATGCATTGAGTGCAGGTTGAGCTGGGAACGCACGCGCAAACACACTTATACGTTTGTTCTCAATCACTCTCGGTGCTCATTTGATGCTAAACAGCGATAAGACAACTGTGTTATGTCATGTTCACTCTATCGTAACATTGCTTGTTAAATGGCCATCTCCAATGTATCACACACAATCACACGTGAGATGTATCGTTTTCAGAAATCGGCGCTCGTCATTCATTTTAATCGGCCATTTATTGGCCATACTAACTAATAGTAATGCCGCTGAGTTGATCATTTTTATGAACTTGCCTCAAACTCATTGAAAAATGAACAGAGACACAGAGTTAAAAAAAACTGTTTAAGCATACAAAATCTACCCACTGGCTAATATGGTGAGAAGGCGAAATGTGTGCGCAATACAAGAAGAAAAAAAATCAACACTCAAACGACATCAGACACACATAAAAATCATATTCTGTGTTTTCTCTCCCCGAAAAAAAAAAAAGAGAGAGAGAAACAAACATAGTTCGGATCAAAGAAGCGAACAACAACAGAAGAAACGAAAAATTATGAATCAAGCGAAAAAAGTGGGTAGATTTGTTCAAGGAAACATTCAATTTTGCATTCAGTTTTGCGCCTGCTTACTCGCCAGCCGCGATTCAATGAAAATGGTACCATATGCAAAAAAATGATAATTTTTTTAATTAAGTATGATGAAAAAAGATAGAGCGACACACCAATCTAACGTTAGAAAAAATATTTATATATGGATTTTTCATTGAAGTATTATTTGCACTTCTCCCATACACTCATTGAGACGAATTCTAGATTACATCAACGTTGTTGAATGACCTAAGCAATCTAACGCTTATTCAAAACAGTAATAAAAAATAACCCTACGTAAATGATGATCGATTGATGAAATTTAAAGCCTTTTGCTACCTGCAATAAACAACATTTCTATACTAAAAAAACACAGCAAAACACACAATTTACACCGCATTAAAAATGCAAATAAACAGTGATTTTTAATGATCGTGAAAAATGTAATAAAATAAAACTGACAACAAACAACAGACAAAAGAACTTGAAAATAAAATAAGATGAAAAAAACAAGCTAAATAAAGTGTCTTTTTTGTGAATACTAAAATCATATGCGAATCATAATTATGAGATGGTTTCGATCGATTAATTACTGTATCAATGCCATTCTTTGTTATATATTTAGATTAATTTTGGGATTAATTTCAACGCAATTAACGTGTGGATTTTTCATTTGGTGACGATTGACACAGTATTAAAATAGCAGCTTCATCAAAAAGACGGATATCTTTAGCACACTTTTGGTGTAAGTATTTAAAGGCCATATTTTTTTATGTCGAAATAAGTGAGTCATGTGTTAGAGCATATGCCATTCGATCTTGATCGTTTTGAAATTGAGCATTTTTTTACATCGAAAAATGTCGTTTCAGACTGCATCGAAGAGTTCTGTTCCAAGTCAAAAAATTCTTGTCCTGACAAAAATACCAAAATCATGAAATAACGTCTTTCCCAAATTATATCGTTCACTGTTCTATGTGACATTTGCTATGAATCTTTCTCTATACCCAGTCGCAGCTCCACTTTAACAGACCAAACTCAATTTTATATCGACATGTATTTGGACGTGACACATAGGCGTGGATTTCCGTTGGTCTTTCTTTTCTCACTTGACAAAATAAATCGATGCGTCCAATAAACGTTAATAGAGACATATATTTTAAATGAGAACAATGCCAATCGCCGGCGATGGAATAATAAAAAAAATCCCGCATTATACGCACCCAATGGAGAAAGACGCGATGCTTATAACCGCTTCATACGTGTGTATGGGTTATTACAAAAAAAGAGTTGCCTCTAATCGAAAATGATCGTTTGTTCATTGACCAGAACAATGCAAAGAGTGTATATGCTTCAATTGGCACCGAAATAATTGGTGATTGTGTACGTGTTACGATTTAAAGAACTTTACATTAGTCGAGGGCATACAAGTCGTAAAATTCGTTGACCATTTTTGTTTTGTCGTCGTTGATGTTGTTGTTAAAGTGAACAAACTCTCTCACTCACAAAGAGTGGGCACAACGATGTATACTCGTTCCGTTATCATCGACGGATATTACGACATGAACACTTTTTTTTCACATTCAAATCAAGAAATTTAATTTAATAAAAACAAAAGAAAATGAATGAACCGTTACTTTATTTCACACTTGAAGCTCATTGATCTTGGGTGTGTGTATGTCATTTTTTCCACTCACCGATTGGCAACGATTATTATTATTGTTTGAGCGAAAAGAAGGCAAATCATTAAGAGATTCTTTAGAACGTGCCATTTTGGCTCCCGTTTAACACATTACGTACATTCGAAATGTAACGAAACAATCAAATCTAGAAAAGAGCTAAAAAAAAACGTGTGTCAACACGATATGTGTGTCATAATTCATTACGATAAAACCATTAAATATTATCGCACTTCAAATATAAATACCTGTCAAAGTCATGTATGTGTGTGTGTTTTATTATTAAATACCCAGAATTTATGTACGATTCGATATCGAGGAAAGCAATAATGCTACTTTGCAGAAAAAATGCGCATGCAATATGCAGAATTGAAATTGGATAGCAAAAGAAAAGAACAAATTCAACTGAAACACGAGTGTGTTCGCACAGGGATTGAAGTCAAACAAAACAGTCTATAATTGCTATGCAGCGAAAAAATACACCCATAATTCACTAGTCTCTGGCGGTTGCAAAGAGCGAACAAAAGAATTATTGTGCACAAATGCAGAGAACAAAAAAAAGAGAGCAAAGTTGTAAAGAAAGACCAAGTGTTTGTAGTCGATAATCCACTTATTTCATATATTAGCACCAAACGCGCAATTTTTTTCTCGTTTCTTCTCCTTCATTCGTTGGCCTGGTAAATTATGATATTCATATTTTCGGTTGGTTTGTTCCACCACTTAAATCACGGCCATTTTAATGCTCAAACGTTGCTGTAATATGATAAATCGCATATTTCAAATATGTATATATCTCTAAACGGGTTGTGCGAATACTATGTCGCAATCATATATCAAAATACTGAAGCCGAAACAAATTTGCATAGAAAATGCGACATATTGCCTGTTTTCATAGTTTTGGTAATTAGACGGCGATGTGTTTGTGATAAGCATTTAACAAGCCCCGCAGCCACATACTTGAATGGAAGTTCTCAGCTGCGACTCTGGCTCTCTTTTTTTTCGGCACAATTATGAAATCGATTGTAAACATTTTATCTTGATCATTTTTGGCGCAGAGAAAGAGTCACACTTTGCGTGTGCGTGATAGAGAAAGATTAAAAACAAGTGTTAAAAATTCGATTTGCTTTTCATTTTCAATTATAATCGATTGAGAACAGCTGTTTTTTCACAGTTGCTTTCCGATTTTTCCAATATCGAACGAACCGCGGTTTGCATATACCAGTATTGTTTACATGTGAATCATAACCGATTCACATGCAACGCTATAAAAACCAACTTATGGTGTATTATTTTATTGGCTCTGGCCTGGGTTCATTTGTAAAAATCGTATTTATCTTTGAAGTGAAAATACATTTGAAAAAAAAAAAAAAAATCAAAAGACATTGGCATTCCAAATCGTTTACATGATGAATATGTTTTATGGCAATTTTATCGCCCATTTTAATTGAATCGGTTCGTGCTCTCAAACATATTTTACAATTATCGCTGTTTCACAATATTCTTAAGAGGCTTTTCAATTAATCATATTTTTTTTTCGCTTTGGTTTGTAAGAGATGCTTGTTTAATGGTCGGATCTCAATAAACAATTCTAGCATTTAATGACCGTGGCTCCGGAAGATGCAATGCTAAAGTTGGAGAATTGTGCAATGATGAGCCATGAAAATCAAGGAATTTTTTTCAATGTTTGACATTATGGACCATCCAGGGGGGTTCATTCTAAAAATGTCCAAAAATGTAGAGGGGTAATTTGGTCTTAAAGCAAAATTTTTATGTAAATAAAAACCTTGAAACCTCCTCTTTCTTTCCGTGTTAGATTTCATTTTTCAAAATAAAAAATCAAAGACAATTTTAATTACCCGCCTTAAAAAAGACAACTTTTTTTTTTAAATTTGAAATGTGCATCGTGCACGAATCTCTTACATCATCATTCGACATCGACATCCAAACTTATTTTTATGGTCCGTCAAAATGTGCGAGTCATCAATTACTTCATAGGAAATGTCATTTGAGATTAATGGTGTAAAGGACTGTTAACTGTATCTCATTTTTTTTTATCTCAGTTAAACTATATGCCATTTACAGATCAACTACATTTCTAATGAGTATAAGCTGGGTTGCTGTGAGGGCGTTGATAAATCAATTAAGCCGTTCGTTGTTCATTTCAAATTTTGGTTCCTGGCGACGATATATGGCCAGATATGAATGATGTTGAAATGGAACTTATTGAAAAGAAATATTGAAATTGATCGATGAACTTTGATCGTGTTTTTTTTCTCTCGTGAATTCGATTTTGTAATGTTAAGTGAATGCAAAAAAGAAACAAATTGAGTAAATGTGACATGAAAAAAATTAAGAGAGAGAGAGAAAG
This sequence comes from Contarinia nasturtii, assembly GCF_009176525.2. Classification (NCBI taxonomy): domain Eukaryota; kingdom Metazoa; phylum Arthropoda; class Insecta; order Diptera; family Cecidomyiidae; genus Contarinia; species Contarinia nasturtii. The sequence continues at coordinate 384,836 of NW_022199689.1, read as the reverse complement.
AGTAACCTATTGAGAATGCAGAAATAGAAAGCAAAATTCCCATTGAATTGATCGGGAAAACATTGTATCATTTCAAATAGGTTGTTGTTTATATCCGGAGGCTGAATTTGTATGGTGCATGACGTTAAACTACAATATTGAAAAGCCTCTTTTGATATGATCCGCAGCGAATGCATCGAAAGAGAGAGAGAAAGAGAAAACTGGCCACTTTCAGCTGTACAATAAGAAAATGGAAACCAAACAACAACACATCGATTATCACCTTTTCCAAATCGCGAATAAGAGATGGTCGAGATTGCATCATGTGCATATTACCATCAACATTTGAAAATGTTGGTGCCCATTGGCGATATAAAAAAAATTATGCCAAAAAGTGTGTATGTGCACACAATTAGTAAATATCACTTTAAAATAAGCGACACCAAGTGTCCCAATATTGACATCTCGACACTGACGTAGGACAATATGCCTGCAGAACAACTTCTATTGCTTTTTTACTGCACGAATCAATTTAATTGAGTCGTCATAAGACACCAGAATCTATGATCGAATTGAACGTGCAACCATTTTGTGCCCTGTGTGCGAGAATTTTCTCTGGCGGCGAGGAAGCGATTGACGTTTACGAAATCCGTACCGGTGGTGATTTCATTGGATGGCAAAAAAAAGTCGTGTATGATCAATTATTTTATTATATTGATCGTGTTCGTGAGTATAATGTAAGAATTGAATCTCGGTTGAAGAGACAGGTATACACTAATCTGGGCCAAGATGCAAAAATTCACATCACTCTCGTAGAAAAAAACACACACACTGCAGTTGTTGTTGATTGTGCGCATGTGAACTCACCTCATCGCTAATATTGAAAATGCTATTTGGAAATTACGCAAGTACTCATATTACTTTCGGGCAACATGCGCACAGAAACGATAATTCATAAAACGAATAAAAGATGAAGAGAAAAAAAATGGAATGCAAATAACAGTTTTGTAGCTAATATAAATGTGCAGGGGGCCAACAACAACAGCAACACAAATCTGAACGACTATACGCTGAAACGATAAATTTTGAAGAGATCGCCAATTTTCATTTTAGTATGTGTGGTGAAAAAAGAACCCATCAACCAAACATGCAATTTTCTAACGGAATAATGCGCTCTACACTCCACAATAATGATGCACGATATGCACAAATTTACATATTGCATAATCATAATCATGATTTTTCAAGCGATATTGGCGAAGTGCAGAAACACAGATACCAATTCTGGAAAATCATCGAAATTAAATGTTTCGACACAACCTTCGATACAGCCGATCATCATGAAAATCAGGCCACCAGTGTGAATTTTTTTTAAATTTAAATGTATGATTGATTATGGCACCATCGTTGAAATAAAATGCATTTTTAATGTCGATTCAATTTATATGTTCTGATTCAAAGAATATAATCGAAATTCTGGTGGAAAAATGTGCAACATACATAAATTTCGTGTCGATGAGATACATTTATGAGTATCATAATAATTATGTGCAGTGTGCGCTCCAGTGACCGCTCCCAAAATCAAAGAAAATCATTCCAAGAAAAAAAAATCGTTTGACATACATTAAAAAGGCATACACATAAATATTCCACTCCCAAACTGCAGCTGCATAATCACGACGATTCATTTGAAAGTCGAACTATTCAATTATCGCAAATCGTTTGGTTCAATGTCCATTTGAAACGGGAGTGTGCGTTTAAATATAATTTATACAAACAACCGAACCAACGGAGAGAGAGAGAGATAGGGTCTCATTATGCTATGTAATGATCGATGTTTTGTGTGTGCGCAATTGTTTTCATTTTGTTCGAAAGAAAATTATATTATTATGCACACACAGTGTGTTGACATCACACACTCGAATCAGTTTCTTTTTTTATTGTTTCTCATTCTTTGCACATGCATAAATTTGTCATGTTTCTCTTTTTTTTGTATTCTCACTCCTCTTCATACATTTCCATGTGCACCCGGTTAAGTGCATAACGCGTTTCGTGCGTATACGAGAGTGCTCAGTCGAGATGGCGATGACAACGAATGCGTGTACGTGCTTAAATGACAAACACCCGCAACATTTTATGTTGACGACAATTCATTTGATTGAAAATAAAGAAACTAAAATGCGATAAAATGTCTCTTAGACGTTGATTCGTATTGAAATCGATACAAGTAATGCTCCAAACCCTTCATTCAAAATTGACGACGACGTCAGCAAACATTCAGTTGCATTACCTTTTTTCGATTTAAATGAAGTCGCTTTGTCACACGGCTGTCGTGCCTTTCGTGCCACCGGATGTGTATATGGAGAGAAAAGAGAGAAACTACAATAACAACAACGATAAAAATAATAATAATAAATAAAACGTTTTCTAATTTTGATATGTTGTTGGACACTCGAGCATCGCGTGCCGAATCGAAGCGAATGGACACATTTTAAATGCCGTTTCATTCAATTATTTTAATAAATCATTTAAATTAATTTAGAATTTTTTATGTGTCTGTGTGCTAGAAAGCGACTATGAAAAAGGTGAATTTTTGATCTATACTCTTTTTTCTCTCTCTTCAATTTAATTTCAATGACGACTGATTGCCGTAGAAGAGGGCAAAAATTCCATTTTTATCATTTTCACAAGAAATGCGCCTGTGTTGATTTTGAGCTTGTTTCACTTGCTCAATGCTGCTCAATTGTGGCTGTTTTTCTCCCATCGCTCAATTAATAGTAATCAGCGAAAAATGCCGTCGATTAATTAATATGCTAACTTGCAAACGATACAAAACGTACGCAATTTTATTCTCTTTAAATAATAATTGATATGATAATTCAAAGAAATTTTGCCGCTGGGTGGTTTTCATTACATTCGCTCCATTGAAATTAATCGATAAATAAACACGGTAATTTACAACTTGTTGAACAACAACAGCAGCATCGATTGCAATCATTTTTACCATATATTGTAGTATAAATTAGAATTCGTCGAAACTTTCATCAGACAAATGTAACAACAAAAGATTTTCATTCAAATCAAAGTGCACCTTTGGTGCTTCTGTCTGATTGAATCAAAATAACAACGTTCGAACAAGTGTATTCGGAAGAAATGATTGTACCCGAAGCATCGAAAGTTTATTTATTTATGAAAAGAATGGCAAATTGTCACATATGGGCTCGAGTAGAGAGAGACAATGTTTCCACCATGGGATGCGATCACGGGTGGTCATAATTACAGTAATTGCTAGCCATACATAATAATCCACAAAACATAAACATCACTCTGGATCAGTGATCATGATCATGCACAAACATTATTTGGCTCAAGTTATAAGGAGCTATGTGTGTGTGCAAATGGATTTTTATCGAATGCAATCAAACTGCTTTTAACATATATAGTAAGTATAATGAGCAGAAATGCAATTGAACGGCGATTTTCTGGGCAGCCCTAAGCTTAGTGACGCAAAATGCATGCTCATTTTAATATTTGCTAATCACTTAATACGCGTTCTCCATTTGGTAGCGTATAACAACAAAAAAATTGTATGCAGTTTGACTTGATAATTTAATGTGTAAATATGCGTGCCTTGTTATTATAGTCACTTTTGACCGGCGGCATTTACAAATCTCTCTTTCTCTATCTATCTCAAACAAAATGAAAACAACACGCAAAATATACAAACCACACGTATAGGTTAGTGTAACAAAGATAAAGACCTGAAAAAAAAAGTGACGACGACAACGTGAATCGATAACACAGACGGCCGATAATATCGCGACTTCATGTATGAATGCACAAAAACCATTATTTCCCATTAAATTATATCTCACAAACGAGTGTGTATGAAAAATTCAATTTCTTTTTTGTTGTTTGTTTAAACTTGAACATTTGATGATCGTTTGCCAGTTTTCGTCAGGCGACAATCGAATCGATTGTATTTCGATAAAGTAACAAAAATACATTTTTCGTTTGTTTGCTGAATTAACAAAAATAACGAAAAATACACATATACTTTTGATATTTGACGTTAAAACACTGAATAGCTAACGGTAATTCATGATATATTCAATTTTTTTTTCACCGTGAAAAACAAACAAACTCAAAGTCAGTAAACAAACTTGAAGCACATGTGCTTCATTCATTTCAAACGGATCATGTTCAGGGACTTTTTATATCCAATTTTCATGGGGTGTTCGTCTTTTTCTTTTGTAAATTGGCACAAACTGTTCAATGGAATCGATTTTAAGCCGTTCAATTGATTTTAAATCGACTTTAAATGATTTTTTTACAATAAGGCCAATTCATTATAGAGAACAACTTAGTACCATACATATAGAAATAGTACGCAGTTTTTCAATATAAAGTCAAGAACCATGGCATGGTATAGGTTTCAGCTGGAAACCATAAATTATTTAAATAAACCTACTTGCTGTCCCTCTCTCTGATCTAACTATAGACTTGCGTCTTTTTTTTCGTGAGAAATAACATCGGAAATTGCGGTTCAGATTACGTCATTCAAATGTAGTTTAATTTTTGGAATGATGTTCGACAACTGTGAAAAATGTAAAATTTCGAATCCATCAATTTTGGTATCGATTTGAATTCAATTAGGCCGATTCACACTCCAAATCTAGTAACAGCGGTTTATAACACACTTTCCCCGCTGATGCGGCACCAAAAATTTAGACATAGAAAATTCTCAATTGATAAAGTTGTGAATTCATTGACCCGCTTTTGAGTACACGTATTCAATTCGAATTTGAATGGAGCAATCGATCAAAAAAGCCTACTCCCCGTCTCTTACTCTCTCTCCCTGTTCGTTTCGTATTTGCCTAAGTCAATAAGAGCTTCGTTGTTGTTATTCTAGAGAGCAGAACTTTTTTTTTAGTCCAAAAACAGTCATCGAAACAAATATCAGTAATTAAAATGCGATTTAACAATGGATAGAACAAAACTTCAGCGCATTTATTCAATGAAAAAGCATTAACCAAGTCTTTTCACATACGCACATCCACACGAACACAGTTTAAGAGTAATCGCGCGCGCTCTTATTCGCAATGGGGCCCGATGTCAGTAAGCAATTTAGTCGTCAGCCCACGCAACGTCAAGTTACCATATTCGGATGATGGTTCATTTTTTGAAACAATATATCCATTGAATGTATTTGAATGATGACAAACAGCAGACACACATGTTCATCGCCTGAGACACACACACACACACACACACACACACACACACACACACACACACA
>NW_022199689.1:361412-379548 GCF_009176525.2 Contarinia nasturtii | reverse complement strand
ACACACACACACACACACACACACACACACACACACACACACACACAAAACATAACCAGTTTTCAATTGTCGTACGTTTTCAAATCACAGTTATATTTGACTCTATTTATCATTATGAGTTAAGTACAAAAACGTGCCTTTAATGCTTCTTCGTTCGGTTTTGTCTTTTCTCTTTGATGAAATTATCAAAAGTGGCAATTTAAGACGGGCGCACGGATATGGCGTATAATACATTTCAAAAAAATGGATGGCTTTGGCGACAAAATATTCCATTGAATACGCAAATATAAACATATTCATCCCCAACACGATGTGTACTGATGGATTTTTGCAATTTAAAAGTCATAAAATTAAATATATGTATCGTGAACAATATATGAAAAAGGCAACAAAGAAATGGACAAAGCCAAATATTGTGTGTGATTTTTGAATTTTTTTTTTTTGGAGGGAACGATGAATGGCGCCGAATTTCTTCTCCACTGACCACAAAATCAGCACATACAAACACATGCGATCGCTAAGCCAAAGTCGAAAACTAAAGGTCAAGTTCGATCGGCAGACAGCATTTTAACCATTTGACCAAATATGGATTTTAATGTTTCGTCCGATTACTTTTTAGCTAGCTTTTAAGTATAACAACAAAATCGCTCGATATTATTTAAAAAAAACCATAGTTTTGGCGTTTCTAATTGCCCACTGTGTCGATTTTGATCAATTTTAATGTGAATCCAACGATAAAAGCGCCTGAGATCCGTGTGAAATCGATTCGAATTGAGGGATTTTCTCCCATTCACTGGTTTTCATGAGTACAATGGCTTCAGGGGAATCGACCTTCACATATATCATGCTCATAAAACACTCCAACATTTTTAACACCTGTTTGTTTGGGTCAGCATCCCGTATAATTTAATCCAATTATCAAATGTAGCACCTAGTATTTCTGTCAAAGGCATGCGCCAAATTATGAAAATTAACTTTTTGTGCAAATAAATCAAAACGCACAATTGGAACGAGCACACACCTTAAATTCCATATTGTATTGAAGACTTTGTGATCAAATCAAGTGACAGACTGGTCGACGGATGAATTTGATGTTGAAAATAATAATTCATGTTAAATTTACATTAAATCACAATAAATCATCAACACGATGGGAAAATTATAATTATTATTGAGGTGACAAAGTGCCAGTGTGAAAGCAAACGGAAATGAATCAAATTGTATGAAGAGGTGCGACATCGGTACGGTTCATCACAATTGCAATTTGACATCTTCTTTGAGTCGAAAATTCAACACGTGCGGACTGTATCAAAACAACGGCTGAATTTGTGCAGCATGCAAAAACCGAAGACATACACATTTAATGAAGCAAGCAAGAGCCACAAAGAACAAGACCATGACCTATTCTACACTTGTGTTGTGAGCATTTGTGTATTATTATTTCTGTGTTCGTTCGTTATAATGTTGAGTTTCCATATTAATGTTAATTATCACCCACCTTTTGGTGCCACTGAGCCCAATCCAAGTGTCTTACTCATGCGCGACTAGCAACGAAAACACCGCAAGTGCACATTTGCATCTCGCCTCACCATGTGTGTGTGTGTGTGTGTGTGTTGATTGCCTCTATTTAATTGATGATTGCATAATTCGTTTCATTTTGGAATGTTTTGCATTTGTGCGCGCGCACCCGTCGCGATCACGATGCTGCGGTATTTTCGCAAGAAGAACTTTTTTTTCCACATTGGACAAATTTCAATGAAGCACGATCTTTGAATTTTAAAAATTTAGCGATTGCCGTAAGCGACAAATTGATTTATCCGCATTTTTTGAAGAGAGAAAAGTTTCAAGTGACTTTTGACACAGTCGACTCAATAATCATATTATATCTTTTTCTCTCTGCTCATAAAATTTACATGTCGAAAGGCCTTCAGCGTGATCGCACATTATTTCATTAGAGTTACGGCCGATGAACGTAACAATGTTTTTTTTTTCTATTTAACTTGCCGTTTCAAATAGTTTTTTTTTCGCGCTAACTCTGTATCTTAACATGCTTTACGAGACATCAATTGTAACTAAAATACAGTTGTTGTTTTTTTGTTGCTCGGTTTAAATTGAACTGAGATGTCAGTGATGTGAATGGCGTCGGTGGCGTTTCAATTTGCATTTATATTGATTCGAACAAATACCATACGCCCGCCACACAATTGGCGGCTTTTTTAAATGGAAATTAAGCACTTTTTTCTTTGAATGTTAATACCAGTGAATTTTTAATGAATGAAAATCGAATAATTATACATATAGTTCATTTCTTTTTTGTTTGACAGTAATTTGGAGAGAGTAAAATGTTTTGCAATTGAAGCAAAGTAGTTCGGGGAATCGATGCGTTGATAAGTTCAATATGAAATAACAAGTGTCAATCGGAAGTTTGCAAAATGTAGATCGAATTTTGGTGCACTCACCAAACCTGTCTGAAGGTCGATTGATTTCACTAAAAAATGTTGACGATGCAATTGTCATTGCATATTCAAATTAAATTATATTTGTAACACCTAAAAAAAGCCGCCATTGAAACTGAACCACGACACTCAACGAAATACACGCTCTCACGTTTTCACCCGCAAAATTCAGGTTCTTATAATTTCGATTTTAAATCGCGTTGCATTTTTGTTTGCGGCTAAGATAATTTATCGATTATTTCGGCGGTGTGTTTCAATTAATGGCACACAAAAAAATTCGGTTAAATAGCAAGCTGTCATTGGACTTCCATATATAAAAGCGCTCAATCAACTTCTTTTGTTTTTTTTTTCAGCATTTTTAACAAAGTATACTTGAGTAAAACAACTATATATATTGATCTTGGCTTACAAAAACACTACACACACACCGCAGACTGACGCATTAACGTCGTTTTTGTTTTGATTCTATTTCGCTGTTTTTTGCGATTTTTTTTTTTGTTGTTTTTCGTCGATGATGGCACCATAAGCGATGAATTGCTTTTCGTTCTTTTCACACTTGAAACAACAAGTACTTTTTCGATCTTCGTTAAAATAGCATTTCAATTCATATATCCAAACAGCTGTTTTTTGTGTGTGAACAATACAGCTTTTTGTGAAAAGTACGCCACATTTTTTCAACAACAAAATGTGACCAACCGTCTCCACTTTGTCTAAATCAGACTTTGACAAGTTCACTTGTTGGTGTTTGTTTGTTTATTATCCAATGAATTCAATCTTTTTTCTTCATTCCAAAGTTTTTTCTTCACTGGAAATATCTTTTCCAAGTCAGAACGTTGTTGGCAAAAAAATATAAGAAAAAAATGGAAAGAAAATCGGAACTATAAAAAAGTATAGAAAAAATACTTCACAGCGTTATCAGTATTTTTACATGTAAAATAAATTTGTTTAACACGTTTGTCTCCCAACAAATTATGTCTGTATTTTTTTGCGCTCGGAAAGAAATGGTAAAATATGTGAAAAATCATAAAAACAAGTCACATTCACATTCGGTTGATGAAAGTAATAAAAAAAATTCTGGTAGTGACGCGATTCGAACGCGCGACGTGAGAACACGACTGCGACCTGAACGCAGCGCCTTAGACCACTCGGCCACACTACCGCTTGGTTTTTAAGGTCTTTGGACGTATATATGTATAAATATCATTGCAACGAGTTCAAGTTTTGTTCACACAGTCATTAAAATAAATATTTGACAAAAGATTGTTCATTTATTTCGTTGAATTTAGTATTGTTTACAATCTCTATTGTGCTTGACTAAAATTGATTCATTTTATCATGGATTTCAAATCTCTGGACAAATATTTGCTGCTCTATTTTCTAACAGCTCAAACAAATTCTGCTCCAAAGAAGTTCTATTACAAATATTCAAAATGGATTTCAATATTTTTGCATTTTATTATAACTGTAATTTGTGCTTATCACATTTTGAGTATACAGATACAGATTGAGCATTGTTCTTACAAATGTATTGATAATATGGCAACGTCTTTCGAAAAGAAGAAGAAGTCATGACCGAATAAATCCGATACATATTAAAATGAAGAATTAGGAAACAGAATTTTAAAATCTTTTTTCTTCTTCTATTTTATTTTTCCATTTTGTTTGTTATTAATTCCAGAATAGAAAAAAAGTATTAATTGAAATTTCAAGTGGATAAAAATATATTTTTCATTTGCAAATAAAAAAAGACAAACATATAATCCATTTAAAGAAAACGACTTTTATATAATAGGATATGTTCGTTGGATGTATGTGTTTGCGATTTTGCTTAGTTAGAAAAATGAAAGAAAAAAATTAGCGTTGAAAAAAATCTTCATTTAATAAGTTATAATTCGTTAATTTTTACTGATTTTTCCACTATTTTTATTTAATTCATATTCTGTTTCTGTTGCTATATTCTGTCTGGTTTCTAGTGTGAATTAATAATAGCCAAGAAAGATCAATTTTAATTTGGATTCAATTTTCAAAAGAATCGTACTGAAATTGTAGATTTATTGAAGAATCATTGGAAACGTTGCCGAAAGACGGTTGTTTTAAATTTTTCAGTCAATTTTTTATAGAAGGATTATCATTCGACAGAAATAAAATGATCTATTGTTTTTTTATGTAAATTTTATCACAATTTTTATATCATAAATATTATCATCGGTATTCATCTAGGTATTCATTTTGTTGTTTTTCCATAAATTTCATTTTCAATTAAATTGTACTCTTAACTTAATACATTCAGCCAACATATATGTTTTATTTTCTCGGAAAACATTTTCTATCTATCAATTTCATTTTATTTAGTAAGATTTTGAAACAAATAGTTTGGACAACGTACGGCGCGTAACCCCCCTTAAATCGTCCGAGCTACCCCCGACGACAGCCGAAAATTCTTCCGATTTGCTAGGGTTTTTGCGAAAAAAGGGAAGACCTTTTTTTGGTTGTCAAGTTTTGAGGTAGAGAGAAATCTTCAAATTTCCTAGTGTTTTTTGCCGAGAAATCTTCCGATTTGCTAGGGATTTTCGGCGAAAAAGTGAAGACCTTTTTTTGGTTTTCAAGTTTGTGAGGAATAGAAAAATCTTTAAAATTGCTAGGGTTTTTCGCGACAAAAAATGTCTTGATTTGCTAGGGTTTTTTAAGTGGCCGATGGACCCCCCCCTAAATTTTTTCCGTGCCCATGTATTTCTGGCTATACGGTATAGCTAGAAATATCAGTGCCTGCTGAAATTAGTTCGAACACACAGCCTGCTTAATTCGTCGAAGCTTAATAAGCACGATTTAGAGCTAGGGAGTTATTTCAAGCATAGATAATTTATTCTAATTTGTAGTGCCACTTTTGGAATTTGTACTGAACGGGAAGTATGTTTTATATACCAATAATTTGTACTCAACCACTCTACATTTTGCAAAACTTCATACGTTCAAGAAATAATGTACTAATACTAATATATTTTTGGGTTTGCTGCCCTCCAACTTCTTACACCCCAGAGGGAGTCGGTAAGATCATAACCCCAAATGATCTCAAACCCAAAACTTTGGATTCACCATGTAAAAACACTTTAGAATTGATGTTGTTGTGGGGGCAAGTGGGGTTCGTTCATTCCTTAGCCTGTTGTGTCGTCGTGTATCAAAGATAATCAACCGATTGGAACGGTCATAGATTCTGAGCAGGGGTCCGGGGGGTTGAATTACCTCCTGGAGAACAGATTTTGAAATTACCCCTTTACAAATTAAGAAAAATATTCTCGAAAAAAGTAAGAACTTTTTTTGAATCGGGAGAAAATATTAAATTTAGCTAGGATTTTTGCCGAATAGAAAAATCTTTCAATTTGCTGGGGTTTTTTGAGCCAAATTCTCTGAGACATCAACCAATATTAAAACTAAATCCAATGAGCTTTTGATCGGATAACCATAGTACATGGCCCATAAAATGATTTCATTTGGTTCGAGTGGCTCGTCGGTAGTTTCAACATTGGCCCGAATCCATTTTTTCATCGATAATGAATGGACCGCCACCGGTTCGCCTCCTTTGTGTCGCCATTTTCGGGCACTTTGTTCGGTGTAGTTTCATTATATCGTACAATGTATATTTGAATACGAATAAAACCTGACTCGAAAGATGTCCAGTGTGCAGTATTGAGCATCAATACCAGGGATCGGTCACTAGGGCATACTCCTCTTGTCATTGGCGACCGGTGTCTTTATAATATTTCGCACATGCTGTTTCATCATCTAGATTCAATAGTATCCCGATCGTCAACAAATTGATGATGCGTAGGCATTTTTCGGCTGAGTCATTTGTGGAGCATCGGCATTTCGCATGGAGGCGTTAAATCCGTGAATGTTTGAGATGACGAATCATGTGTAAAAAGAAGGTCTTTTCATGATAAAAATAGGCCGGATTAACTTAAATAATAGTTTTTATTTAATGTGTTTATAATGCACGTATGCATCGTATGATGGTTGATGCTCAACCAAAGATCCATCGTGTGACAATGTATTGTCTTATGTCAGCTGTCAACATGCTTATAATCTGGTACATCATTACAGCATGTTCTCTTAAGCTCGATGTCCAATATTAAAACTAAATCTAATGTGCTTTTGATGAGATAACCATAGTCCATGGTCTACAAAATTGATTTCATTTGGTTTGAGTGGCTCGTCGGTAGTTTTAACATTGGCCCGAATCCATTTTTTCATCGAAAAGACCGCCACCATTGGTTCGCAGCGATATCTTCCATTGGATCGGCTCCTTTTATATCGCCATTTTCTTTTGCATATTTTTTCAAAGCTTCTTCGATTTCATCGGCACTTGGTATCGTGCTATTTTTGTGTACGAACCAAAACAGGTGCGGATTTATTATGTGCGTTATTTCAATTGCTAATGTACAGTGCGTTTTTTTATCTGTAATGTAGAAAAATTTAATTGAAACACACGATGTTGAGATAAATTTTCTCATTGATGTTTTACTTAGTCTCTAAGCTACTTCGCGCATAATCAATATTTTATCCAGTCACCGTCTTTCTCGATCACACGGGCACATCTTTTGGGCATACTTTTGCTCAAATTTTCAGCATATTCACATTGAAAACCTTTCCACTGGCGTTGAATGAATGAACTGAGCTGCTTCAAATTGCGGTGTGTTTTGCCACGAAGCCTTGCCTTAATAATGGCCCAAACATTTTCGATCTGATTGCAATCGGGTGACTGTGGTGGCCAGTTCATTCGTTTAATGTCATTTTCCTCCTTCCAGCGGTGCAGAGACGACTTTTGTGTTTTGGATCGTTGTCTTCTAATAGAAGCCAATTCGAATCGCCTTTGCCATAAAACTTCTTGGCGTTGGGTAACAGTTTCAATGAATAAAGTTGGTTCATTCTCATGGCGTTTGGAATGCCCGTGAATACGACCAACTTTCCAAAACCATCTTCACAGAAGCAACCATAAACATGCACCTTTTTCGGATGCTTTAACGTGCGAACGACCACTCTCTTTTCGGCTCTAGACTAGGCATGGGTAGTTCTTTTCACCAGAATGACTCGTCAGTCCAGAATGACTCGTCAATCTCCTGTTGAATTTTGCTTTGCCCAGTCAATGCGTTTTTCTTCTGGTTTTCTGTCAAAAGTGATTTCTTCAATTTAGTGCGATAACGAACACCGGCAACATCTAATCTTTTCTTGACAGTGGAGCACGAGATGTCTTTTTGAGGATGGTATAGCCTTTCACCGTCTTGGCTCAACGACATACCTAAATTTTCATCGAACAACTTGACTATCCGTTTATCTTGCTGTGGCTAGGAGGCTCGGTTTGGCTTCAGATTGAGTTGATCGTTCCCATTTTTTAAGATCTCTAATACAGTAGCTTTTTTATATGAAATCTGTCACACTAACGCCCTCACTCTATCTTTTGGCGAACTAAACAGAATAAAGTTTAATATAAAAGTAAAGTCTCCATCAGGATATTTTATACAGCCGGTGTCAAGATCAATAGAACTGTTAATAGAATCTGCCATTTTTACGCAATTTTGCGATGTGATTGCCAGATTAAGAATATAAATAAAATAAATGAACGGAATAAACGAACTTAACAGAACAGAATAATTCGCACGAGTGTATGACAAGTATGTAAGAGAACAATAACATTACGTTTTGTATCTATCTGTCAAATGTCACACTCACACTTATGAGTTTACGTATGGAGATTTTAACAAAATCATTTCTACAAGATCTACACACTCTACACCCGAGGCTTTTTAAGTTAAATTAAAACGCATATAAATTTATGTTTTTTTAAAATAGAAATTATCTAATTCTTATTGTGCTAACTTCACTTTCAAAACAAAAAAATGAAACAATTTATTAAATTATTTTTCAACAATTTTTGGAATAACATATGCGCTCATTCTCAAACTTGTGAAATAATATCCCATTCTATATATAGATGGCACTGTCTATACTAAGTTCGGCAAACAAAGCATTACGCTTATTGAGCGCATTACACCTCTTCATTTTTTTCATGCTTATACTGATGGATCCACAAATGCACGGAACAACTTTTGCATGAGTGTACAACCTTATTGCTATGCACATTTTACAGCGCATCGTAGTGCAAACCATTTTCGGAACGTTCAGCTTGCTCCGGTTCGTTCAATAATTATCGCACTGTCGTCGTATTATTTTTTTCTTATCTTCGTACGTTTTGAATGAATGACGTTGTTTATTGTTTGCATTCAACAATATTGTACATTCAATTATCGGTGTTATCAAATTGTCTTCGAGTATAATCGGATGTAATTTTGCACGCAACACTTTTTTTGATTCTTTTTTTTTCGCTTGCATTGATTGTTAAAGTAGAAACTTGGCAGGAAATCGCTTATTTTATGCGAACATTCATTAGCATTTTGTCAAACAATAGAATTGACATCACGATATACAGATAAATTCAATTATTATGAGTTTCCTTCATTTTGGCATTTGTTCAAGCGAAAAAAATGTGATTTAAATGCAAAAGGAAAGGCGCTATTTTGACTACGACTTATCTATTTTGTTTTTCAATTTGTATATATAATAATATTTCCAAATTGACTAACATTCAGTGTCAATGTTTATAACCGGGACCTTTTTTTTGCTTGAACTTGTTTTGCTTAAGTTCAACATGTCTGAACACTTAGAGAAGCAAAAAAAAATATTTATATGAAATGAGCGAACGAGTTAGTACCGATGAGCCAAAAATTGAGCATTTCTCCAGATTGGAAGTCATCCAAATATCTGCACATAGCGTTCCCAATATTTTTTGTCACTGTATGCAATGAAAAATATAAGATTTATGTGTGTATCAGAATATTTGGCATTTTTGATTTTAAGAAACACATGATATATTGCACCATCAATTCGTTTATCAATTTACGCTGAGTGCAACTGTTTATTTTTCTTTAAAATTCTTGTCTTTGAAAATATGAATTTTACATTTTAAATTCAAACTTTTAACTTTTAGCAAATACATTCTCGATGTCAATGAAACAAAGGACTAAAAAACTTATAATAGAATAAATATGGTTGTTACAACATTGACATCGAGAAGGTTGTAAAAATAAAAAAAAATGGTTAAAGTTGTCAATTATGGACAAATCGTTTAGAATTTATTTGAAGATGATGTCGTTTAATTAAATACCAATTCGTTTTTGCTGAGATTTATGAACTGAATACACACATCTGACTCATTTTAATGAAGCTTTGTATCGGATGGACATTTGGAGAAATTTACTTTACATTGTTGTTAATCTTTCTTAATAGCGCCAGAATAAAATATAGATGTGTCTAAAAAAAGAAGACAGCAAAAAATTCTAGTTCTTTAAAATGTTCGAAATAATTGTTTACTATTCAAAATAATGAATGCCAAATAATTGTATTTTAAAATTTCTCCTACTTTCCACACGTTGCGTCGAAGGCATAAATAAATGATCGTTTTTAGAATAAAATGAATCGATTACTCAACTGACTGCACGACTCATTTTCCATTTCTATACATTTTAATGAATTTCTAGAGAATATCCAATTTTTACATTCTATTTTTTTTTGTGTCTTCTTTTTCAGACCAAAATTGATGCATACAATCGACAATAAAAAGCACCAAAAACGAAATAAGGCTGTATACACGCAAGCACGCCGGCGGTGATGGATGAGACGATTATTTGTGGAAATGCGTAGTCGAACAATTGATTTACGACACAAAGGCCGAAGCAAAAAGAAGAATATCGAAAAACGCACGACAATCTAATCCAAACAATGGATCATACACGCATCGGTTTGGAATACATTGTGGAAAATCGTGAATATGTCATAAAATTAGGAACCGCACTCGATACCACCAATGCAACCGTTAAAAAGCAAGTGTTTGAATTGCTTTCGGCACTGTGTGCGTACAATGCCGACGGTTACGCACGAGCCCTAGAAACATTAGATCATTATCAGGTAGGTGTCGAAAGACAAAAATCAATAAAAGATATGAAAATCACGATTATGTCATTAAAACAAAATCGATTAAATTTCTTTTGTTTTGGAAAACAGAATTTAAAAGGCGCACGATATCGCCTGAAAATTGTGGTCAGCGAACTTGAAACGGCAAACATTGAATACCAAGTAGCTTTGTTATCATTTGTAAATTGTCTTATAAATGCAACACAAGGCCTGCGAGAGCGAATACGCCTTCGAAATGAGTTCATTGGTAAGTATGAGAAAACTTTTATTTTGGCAAAAAAATATGGGAAGTTAATTCGAATGCGACAAAAGTGAAATTGAGCATTGTTTTTTAACCAATTTTACATAATTAAACTTCAATGTTGACCTTTACGTACTCCAGTTGGAACAGATCCAATTACATTAATTCTAAACTTTTTTTTAGCTTGAAATTAATTTGCTCATAATTTCGTCTCGGGATAATTACCTTGGAACTCTTCTTCTCCCTAACAATTCATTTGACATACAAAAAACGTTCTCATTCTACTTGTAATCCAACTTCATTGAATCTCTTCTTTCGTTCCTCATCCACAAAATAGTCTTATTCACACAGTGGATTTCACAGTGTCTGTCGCTCATCCAACGAAATGACGTCTAATTTTCAGATAAGACATTTGATTTATGCATTTTTTATGCAAATTTAATGCACTTTGCATCGTAATTTCCAAGATAATGTACCGCACGATCAAAGTATACTAATTGAATGCGCGATATATCGTGACTTAATTGACTGAAAATAACGCTCATGTAAATGTCTTGTTCATACATCGGCTAATCGATTCAAATCAATGACAAAAATTATAAGTGCGAAATTGAATAAGTGCTTCTATCCATTAAGAAAGATATATATTTTCTAAACTCGCGTCTTTCAAAATGACATTCCACTCAAGATTATCAATAAGGCTCACGAGTAAAGTCATTGAAATAATCGCAAAAAAAATATCTCAACTCAATTAGTACAGTGTAATTATGCCGTCATCATTATAATATCAATCGATGGCATCGTCAAAGTAGAAAATGTGCGACACATGACCGCGTATGATTTCGATGAGTCAATTTATATAACATTTCCGTTCCAATCCTGCGTACAAAGGAAAAAATAGAGTATGTCAGCTAACATTCCTGTCGAGATGTTTTTTTATCACATTCCACATCGCTGTAAAACTGGATTTTCCATTACAGACATTTTTATTGCCAATAAATTGAAATTTATGTATATTCTTGTTAATATTGTCTGCAGCATTAAATTTAAACATTTTTTTTCACACTGTGTTTTTCAGGTCTAAAAATACTGCCGATTCTGACGAACATAAGGTTTGTATCGTAACATGGAATTTGCGTGAGAATAATGGTTTCTTTTGTGGTTGGCAAAAAAAAAACTGGCGACATGCAAAAGGTCGCAATTTGGACGGGGTATATAATAATTATACTATAATTTGACGACTCAGTATTCAGGAGCGCAAAAAAACGGAGAATTCCAACTGAAAAGGAAAGAAAGCGAAGAAAAGAAACTTAAAATAAACTTTAAACCAATTGAAAACTTTACAAGAATTTGTTCAATTATCCATCGTCTGAATGAAAATTTTCAATTTCCAACAAACACATGAAAGTTCCTTTCTTCGATTGCCATTCCAAAAGTTTTTACACAAAACCTATCCCAAACTCTTTTAACGAGAAAAATTGACATCGTAACAGTCCATTTCATTCAGATGTTGTGACACGTTGAAAACTGTGAAATAATTGAATGTATTGGTATGGATTGAAATGTCTTGTGTTCACCATGCGAAATGCTTGAATAAATATTGTGCTCATTTGCGGCGACTGTGATTGTGGTGGAGTGGATCGATGACGGCGCGACAATGACGTAACACACATGGAAATGTGTACACGCAAAAATAGCATCGATACCATTCGGGCGTATGAAAAAGCCTTTATCGTGTCAAAAACGACAAAGACCGATACGAAAGTATTGGGGATAGCCGTTTAAATATTGATCCATTGATCGAATGCGATTAATAAAATAGAAAACTGGAATCAGACCGTTTTTTGTTAAATGTAGCTGTCAGACTTTATGGCATGGATTCACGTCTTTTTCCCTCAAATTAAATCAAAAAAATGTGATGATTGACGTCGTTTTGTTCGATAATTTCCGAAACCCTTCCAACTATCACCAGCTTTTTATTATGCATGCATTTTCATATGGCTTCGATTTCCGTAAATTCGCCGAAAAAAGCTATTCTTCCGTTTAAGTCTGCCATCCAGTTTCGTGTTGTGAAGCCGGCAAGCGGCAACATTCGCAAATCATTACCAAACGCAGAAATACTATAAATCCCTTTATATACATGTATATCCTCACAGTGAATTTGTTGCGAATTAAATTCGAATAGTTCTCTCATTCCACATGGAAAAATTCATGAAAATTAAATTCGTTGTTTTTTTGCTCTTTTTTTGGTAGAAGTGGTGCATTGGTGCGCGCGCACCACGTGTATCCAATGTTTTTTTTTTTTCGTCACTCAATCGGTTGGATAGTGTTTATATGTCGTTGTAGTCGCACACACAGCATTCGCAACCATCTCGATCCAGCTGTGTACTGCATGCATATCGCCTGCGGCACACACACCATTCATCTATTACATAAACATGAAAATCCGATGAAAAAAGAAGAAGAAAATCAAAAGGATGAATATAACGCACCAGAAAACTTATGCGAAGACAGTAGTCGGGCCAGAACAATCGGCCGTGCATGTTATGAAAACCGATGACAATATCAATTCAAGCACATTCATAAAGTCAATAAAATTCGATTTTAAATTGAAATTGATTCGTGGTCGGGGATTATCGCACTGTCATTCTATTTTGCGCGGTCGGTCGGTGCAAGTGTCGATGGTGCATTGTATTTGTTTTTTTTTGTGCATTGCAATTAATGGTTAATGCGATAAGAGTGCAATAAAATTTAATTTGAACAATTTTCACAAAAATAATCAAGCGTAGGCGTAGGTATCATTTTGGTGTATATTGAAAAGTATTTGTGGACAATTTGTCGTAAGAGAAAACGCATTCCGCTCGGCACGCGTATACGTAAAGGTCAAGATTAATTGAAAATGAATTTTGTTCAAATTGAACAATTGAGTTAGTCAACACAAAGAATATGGTGTGAAACAAATGTGGGAAAATTGAATACGTGTGTACACAATGGAAATCGATTGATTTTAATAATTCAAGTGTGTTTTTCTTGGCAAGCAATGTATATTTCACATTGAACGACTCGGATTTATGGGTCAAAGACCTCGGAAATAGATACTTCTTTCTTTTGCTCTCCATCTCTCTCTATCTATCTATCTCTCTCGTTCTCTATGTCTATCTTGCACTCTCTGTGAGTTTAAATCTCTTCTGACAACGAATTAGTGTGCGAACATTCTTCAAAAAACCTACCGAACATAAGCTTCGTCTCACACTGAGAAGTATTTTCCGATGCACATCGAAGTACAAATATTTGCCAATTCGGACAAATCAACGATTGCATGTCAAATGGATATAAAAAAACATTCACTGAAAAGGGGTCAATCGAAAAGGTTTTACATTCAAAAGTGGGTTTGAACAATGCTATGCATTTTGTATGCATACACATAACACACACGTGCTCTGCACTCAAAATTCTCGTTTCAATTTTAATAACACTTGGTAAGCGGCACCAAAGCGACTAAGCTAATAATTTTATACGTATTGAGATAGTGCAAGTACTTAAAATGACACCCATCATTGTTGAAATGAAAATTACCGCTTAGCAAATTTGACCTACCTTAAAGCGGTGCCAAGCATAATTCATAAAATGTTGCGAAAAAAGCGATTACATTTCATCAAATTGCAATTACATGTTTCTCTTGAGCGATTGGTGATAGAAAAAATGATAGAGAGAGCGAAGATAGTTTATCCATATATTGATTGTAGCAAAAAAAGCACACAAAAATTGTTTGTAGTCGCATTGTTATTGTCTCTGTTCAGTTTAATTTGCGCAATAAATGTTATTACAGTCACTCGGTGCTTGAGAACGTAAACAATGCATAAAAAACACCCGAGCCAAAAGAGACGAAATATATTTCACGAGCTCAATGTGCAATTATATATTATCCGGAATTATACGGAATCCGAGCGAGAGTGTAATTCCCTTGCTGCAGCAACAGCGGCACTAAACATACTGCATTCAATTGGATTGAGTTGTGAGTGTCAGTGGCCTGTGCTAGGGCCTGTGTGTCTCTGTTGCAATTGTTGTTGGCCGTGCCATTATACCGCATTTCACATTGCAAATGTATTCGTGCCCAGCAATCGATTGACATCCTCTGTTTTGGCTGAAACGTGCTGTGTTTAAATCGAAAATTTTCTTTATTTTCCGCAAATGAAAGTCGTTATATTTTTGGCGACTTTGCACCCCACAAACAAAACTTTTTTAAATGCTTGCGCGCCGCCTGCATTCAAATCGATTTTTAATTTAAGTTTAGATTCAATGACATCGAAAACTTTCTCTCCTCTTTTTTTCTGTGACACATATTCGAAATTGTTGTTGTGATTTCGCCACAGGAAGTTATTTAAAGCAAAACGTTTTTGTTTGTTCTTGTTATTTTTTTTTTCGTTTGCCTTGAAAAATTGCAGACGAGTTTCGGGTAATAATGCAAATGTTGCGGTTCAACTGGACGTATTTGATGAACAACGTGAATGTGACGAGGCACAAAGCCTCCAGGGACCAAACGGCATCAATTTAAATTCCCATTTGGATGTGTTCTACACAATTTTAGGACAGGTACATACACATTTTGCATTTGAGAATCAAACAGGTTTCAGCATCGATTTTGTCTCACACTGTACGTGTGTTGTTGTAATGTTTTTACAGGTCGCCGATACACCACAGGAAATTCCATTTTTAAGCATTTTACAACATTTACTGCGAATCGATCCAAAGGAAGCGATTAGTGATATTATATGGGATTGCGCTGAAACACTTGTACATCGAGCCACATTATTGGAGAATCGTGAAGATTCAACACGTTTGTTGCGAACGCCAAGCGTTCAAAAATTCACCTGTTCGCATTGTCGCACCGATATTTCTAGTCCGAATCGTAAGCAATCCATTGCAACGCCAGTCACACCAACACATCAAACAACACAACCGATACCGCTCTCTCCAACATCACCGACAACTATAGAGCCCATTATTGATTCAAGCTCAAAAGTACCCAAACCACCACCTCCACCACCACCAATGGCGTAAGTTTATAATTAGTTCTCGCTCTCTTTTTTAAGCGATTTCACAACTTTTTATAACATTCTAACCAATTTTTCTAGTGGCAATCTTCCTTCAGCTTCGAATTCGTCAAATCCAGCTCCGGCTCCACCACCACCAGCATTGCCAAGTGAGTGCCACTTTTTTTTTCAAAAAAAAAAAAAATATTTTTTCCACATCAATTTTTTTGTATCGCAAACAGAGACACATCGGCCAAAAACACCGGAAATTGTTGATCTAGGTAAATTATTGCCGCAACAAGAGACACCAGTACCAAAAACAAAAATGAAAACCATCAATTGGAATAAAATCCCGTCGAATAAATTGATGGGAAAAACAAATATTTGGACATTAGTGGCAAATTCGCATCAGAACAGTCCAATGGCAGAGTTAGATTGGAACGAAATGGAGGGACTGTTTTGTCAGCAAGCAACTAATTCGCAACAAAATAGCCCAAAAATGGGTGCACGATTGGATACGTCATCAACATCAGCCGAATGCTCAAATGGAAGCGAACGAAAGTCAAGAAAAGAAAACTCAGAGGTTTGATTCAATCAAATTGACTCGATTCAATGTGAAATTACATCATTGTTCTCTATTTTGTAGATTACACTTTTGGACGGAAAGAGAAGTTTAAACATCAACATCTTTTTGAAACAATTTAGAACGTATGTTAAAAATCTGAGAAAAAAAAAACTTCTTTAAAATCCCGAAAACAATAAAAAGTGTATAAATTTAATTTGAAAATATTCACACAGAACAAATGAAGAGATAATCCAGCTGATAAAAGATGGTGAACATGACGATATTGGTGCGGAAAAATTGCGTGGATTATTAAAGATTCTACCAGAAATTGATGAATTGGATATGTTGAAAGCATTCGATGGTGATAAATTACGACTGGGAAATGCGGAAAAATTCTTGATGCAATTATCACAAGTTCCAAAGTAAGAAAATTCTTCAGTACATTAATTGAGATTTTCTTCTTTTTTTGAATAAAACTATAATTTGCATTTCCAGTTACAAACTTCGCGTCGAAGGCATGTTATTAAAGGAAGAATTTGCGGCGAATTTGAGTTATTTGGAGCCAAGTATAAATGCAATAATCTTTGCTGGCGATGATCTAATGAATAACGTTCAACTCAGAGAAGTTTTGTATATGGTTGTCGTTGCTGGTAACTTCCTGAATGCAGGTGGTTATGCGGCACACGCGGCTGGAGTTAAATTGGCATCACTTCAAAAACTCACCGACATTCGTGCCAACAAGCCGGGCATGAATTTGATACATTTTGTTGCACTGCAAGCCGAAAAGAAGAATCCAAGTCTATTGACATTTCCTGAAAATTTAACCGCATTGGACAATGCATCGAAGTAAGTTTGGATTTTCTCGCCGACAGACAAATTTTATATCTTATATATTTTTCAGAACAACGTCTGAGCAAATCACAAATGAAATTAATGCGCTCGAGGCACGAATTACAAAAATTAAGCGTCAAATCGATTTACCAACGACCGAACCCGATTTGAAATTTCAAATGTCCGACTTTCTTCAAGCGGCCGAGAATAAAGTGCAAATGCTACAGCGTGGCATGAAAGAGGTTGAAGCGCTTCGATTACAATTGTCCGAGTTTTTCTGCGAAGATCCAAATACATTCAGATTGGAAGAATGCTTTAAAATATTTCAAACATTTTGCGAGAAATTCAAACAAGCCGTTAACGAGAATGAACGTCGTCGCTTGCAGGAGGAACAAGCAACCATTCGACGAAAATTGCGCGAAGAGCAATTGGCAAAACGTGCACGACAAAGCCAAGCTGGCACACCCGTATCAGATTCCGACAATAGTTTAATGTTTGACTCATCACAATTGGATATTAGAGCCAGTCCGGCGATGAGACGGAGAATGGGCTCTTTTAATAGCGGCGGAGAGTATCGCGATGATGGTTTCTCACCAGGTGTGTTTCCATTTTCAATTTTTCAATGATAAATTTGATAAATCAGCAAATCTATCGTTTAGACATCACACCAACCGGCAGCTTACGACGTCGTCGAAGTCGAGTTCTTAGCGAAGAGGATGATAATAATCTCATGGATTTCTTGAGATCATCGGCCAATGAGAATAATTTCCGCGAACGTAAAACGTCGTCGTACGGCAGTTTGGATCGTTCATGGGCGCGCCGGGCACGCTTAGGTAGCAATAGCAAAAAACGACCCGATTTACTTAATATCGATTTCAGTTTGGAACGTGAACGACCTGTTTCACCGGCCAATATGGATGCAGCCAATCGGATTGCACACGAAGACGCAAGGCCAAGGTATAAGTTTGTACAAACTCATTTTGAGCAT
>NW_022199689.1:305700-331412 GCF_009176525.2 Contarinia nasturtii | reverse complement strand
CCTCAGAAACGTCCAGAAAACATGTTTTTGAGATGTCGTAAATTTTGACCCATTACAATACTTTCCCTTTTCACACTATGTGTGTGCGGAAAAGTAAAATGATGTACACAATCGAAAAGTCCATACTTCGGAAATAATTTGATTTCTATTAATTAATACACATATTCACGTGCAAAGAAGCAAGGGAGATCGAATCAATAAATTTACTTATTTATTATTTTATTGTATTTCGTTCGATATATTTGATTATATATTTAATCCTTCTCATTTCATCAATTTTCAGAATCTTGAAATAAAGACGGCAAGTAATTTGACCGATGATTAAATTCAAAATATTATATTGTTGAAAATCAACGCCAAACTATCTCAATCCACTTAAGCAACAAACAACTATACCAATTGGAATAGATTTTATGTTAAAACTCACCCAGTCCGATGTGTATTTCAATAAATGATTATATATGATGCTTGCAATGTTTTATTTTCTTTCACTCTTCTGAATTTTGGAAAAAAACTCAATGTTGTTAGTCTTTGTAATAATGCGTCCGTTTGGGAACAGATTCAACAGTAAAATGAATTCAAAATGATGTCCCGTATTTGCGACCACAGACGAAAATCTGAGCCGAATTTCGATCTTGTATATGAGCGTTTACATGAGAGAGAAGCACATATTTTTATCTCAATATATACGTCATTTCGTATATATGCAAAATAACACAATCGTTCTCCGTTCAGTATAAATATATCTTACACATTCATTGTGCAATATGCATGGTTGCGGTGTTTTGTAGAAGTGTTCGAATCATCTATATTGAAGCATATTTGCACCACTATTTATTTTTGAAGTGTAGTTGTAAAAATCTCTGTTTTGCGTTATTTTCGGTTCTTTTAGAGAGTTCTTTGGACAGGCCGAAAACAGTTAATTTTAATTAATTAGCAATATTTCAGAAATTGGGGAACATTTCAAATTGAAGTGATTCCAAACTGAATATATGTTTATTTCTACAGCAAAGCAAAAAAAAAAAAATAAGCGACACAAGTTTGTCAATGATTGCAAACGTGAGAGAATGAAAGAGAAAAGTATGGTTGTGAACAATTATTTTTATTGTTTATATGACAATAATCGCAATCTTTTTTCGTCCTTCCAAGAGTAACTTTTTACCATCTATATGATACGCGTACGTTTCAAAACATTGTGTTGTAGAGGTTTTCCAAAAGATTCTTTATAAAGGAATTAATTTTTTAATTAGAGAAAAAAAGTAGAGTTTTTTTATTAACATTTATATTACACTTTCGGGTGATATTACACGTGATAAAACCGTGCAGGCATGCATGCGTATGCGCCAATTGGGAAAAGGACAATCAATTGCATTTTGGGCATCATTCGAGGCCGATGTCAAAATACAAGCACTATGTGCCAACGCGCTTCCGCACGTCTGTGTGCCAAACGATCATGTAATTGAATTCATTTGTAGCAATAGCAAAATGTTTGAATCAGAAAACACCGTTCATTGGACAGCCGGCGCATACACCAAGAAATTGATTGGTCACAAACTGTATGAAAATTCAATTGATCAAACATCATTAACCGAATTGTTGAAAATATGCCGTGATGATGAATACGTTATTTCCAAATGTTATCAGCTGAATCAAGAAAATATTTTCGCAATGCAATTCTAATGAGTGGTGTAATCGACAATTACTGGGCAATGAGCCCAACTAATGATCATTTGGAATTTGCACACAAATTTTCCAACGATATGGGTCATGCAAATTTAACCACTGATGAGTTGGTGACATTTTTGAAGACAGTTTCAGCCGACAAGCTTAGTGAGTATAGTTTAATACTTTCTTCGAATGTGTTCTTCGAAATTCCATTTGGACCGGTCATTGAAAGTAAGTTATTTCAGGTTGAATCTTTTGTTTGAATATTAAGATGATTTTTATTGAAATAGGAAAGGATGCAAAACAACCTTTCATTGTTCAATCACCAAAGGAGATTTACGAGTCATCACAAGTTAACGTAGATGCATTATTTACAATGACATCAATTGTTTGCTAATAAAAAAAAAATTATGTACAAGTTTTAAATTGGCTTTTTTTAACTTCAGGAACTAGTTGGATATTCTTCATTGTTTCCTTCTTAAAAAGATGCATATTCCAGCTCAAATTTACTATTGCCGATTCGAGGATTGCAAGTAGACACTGAGGTGAGTTGATAAAAAAATCAACAATTTTCATAAATTCGCTCAAATTTTGGACATTTCTGTGGTTTTTTTACAGCAAAAAACTAATCTAAAAAATGAAATTCGAACATTTTACTTTGGTGATAATGTAGAAAGCAATCAGGCAATGAAACATTATGTCGAACTTCTATTGGACATGAATTTTGGATATGGAACGGATAAGGCTGTGAGAACTCATGCATCCAAATCAAGTGGAAAGACATTTTATCTCTGGTAGTAGCAGTTCGATCTTTTAAGGATTTTTTCAATGAATTTACAACGATGTCCTTTTTTGTGGTGAAAAAAAGGTTTTCGGTAGTTTCAAGTCTAATCACATTCTTCCCTCGAAGTCCAGACGTCGCTAATATATATGGTGCATCGCATGGCGATGATATATATTATTTGTTCCGGTAAGTCAGTTCAAATAATAAGTCGTTGAATTCTGCGTATATTTTGATGACTTTTTATTTTAGATCTGATGTTATTCAAGCGCTTTACGAGGAAGTTCTTAAAAACAATCATACCAAAGAATCGAAAGTCTCACTCCAAGCCATTGATAATATTAGCACAATTTATACAAACCTTGCTAAATACGGGTAATTCTTTGTCAATATAACGGAAATATTTTGGTGCTTTTGAAATGTCAAAGGAGTAGAGTAGTTCTGTGCTGGTGCAATATTTAGATTTGCATGTATTGCAGAGTCATAGAATACATGTACACCCGAATACGGCACCATCACAGAGTTACTCAGTCCTTTTGACGTTTTGAGAGTGGTTATATAAAAAAAATCATTTTTAATCAGAACGCCAACTTATCAAAATGAACCAATCGAGGGATTTCAATCAGTTCAACAAGACAAAGTCTTCTTTCTGGATATCAACAATTTGGGGCTAACGATTGGCCGGCGTCCAAATCAAATTGCTTTCGATTTTTGGGAAAGCATTGAAAAGCGAGCCATAGAACTTTCCAAGGATTTGAAAAAACCAAAACAAAAGGCGGAACGAAATGAATTATAAACCGAACTTAATTTTGATTTATGATTCTATTTTTTGAAAATTTAATTAAAAAAACCAAAATTGCTATACCACGGCAATTGAATTTAAAATCTAAAGCACCGAAAATATTTTAAGACGATTTTTCGAATTGATGTCATTTTCAATTTTTTGTAAATACATTTTAATAAAAATAAAACCATTTTGTGAACAAACCCTAAACGTAGACATGAGCTTGTAGCGATATGTGTGAGTGTATGTAAAAATGAAGTGGATCATATGTTTGTGAATGTGTATTTGTTATCCTGAAAACATTCGATGGATATTTGAATGAATCGTCGTCACTCAGAACACAATCACATCGAATTCGTGCTGTTGCCATTCAATTCAATCTATACACATATAAAAATTTCTTTCCAATCAATCGTTAAAAAAACTATTGCTGCGGCCGAAACTCACACAGAAAAATTCCAACAAGAAATCGTAAGTACTAATTTCATATCAGTTCAACACCAAATCCAGTTACTGAAAAATAATAATTGGTGCATTCTATTCTTTCAGTCAGTGAAAATGGCTGACCAAGCCGATCAAATAATGCAGAATTTGCGAAAAATGCTCTTGAGCATGCCAGACTTACGAAAGGTGAACACTCTTTGTTTTTTCTTTCCTTGATAAACTCGAAATCAATTTTTCAAACATTTTTGCTCATCAAAATATATTTAATATTAAGGTAAATACGTTACGTTTTGGTGATCAACTGAATATCGAAATGATACGCATGATCAACGAATTGCTTCCTGAACTTGAGGTGCTTAAAATGCAGTATCAAAATGACAGCCCATCATTGTACCGAGGTGAACCAATCAATTTCAAAGCGGTTGTTGAATTGACAGTGCACATTTCTGGTATGGGCACACATCCGTCGTCGCGCGTTCCACTCAAATTTGATCGACTCGAGCATTTGGTTTTAAACGGATATTCCTGCCAAAGTCAAAAATGGACCGAATTCATCGTTCAAAACAAACAACTGCGTACACTTGTGCTTATGCCAGGTAATAATAAAAAAATACGCGTAATTACTCCTCAGGCATTAAATAAAGTCACTGCTTCATTTTCAGGTCTATGTATTTTGGCCAATGAAAACATGGATCAACATTTGATGCAATTCGCTGTTCAGCTAACGAAATTGGACGAACTGTTTGTCTACGGTGATTTCATTTCATCGCCTGAACAAATGATTCAATTCGTTGGCGAATGCAAGCAACTACGAAAGCTACATCTTCGATTTCTGTACAGCGATGGCGAAAAACGTGAATCATTCACTGTGGCAATGACATCAAATTGGAAAGTCACCCAAAAACGCATTGAAGAACGATGCGATGACTTGATTTTCGAACGAGAGATTTGAACGAACTTCATTATCAACAATTTAAAAAAAAAGATAATTCTACAAAGAAGAAGAATAAGTGATGTTTTCTAAAAGAAAAATGTTTTCAAGTATAATAATTAAATTCGATTTTAAAATGAATATATATATTCTTTGTGTATGTTTGTACAGTTTCGTTTGGTCACGTTTGGTAAACATTTCCTTTAGCTGTTCTTAATTTCTTTAATGCGAAAGAACCTTTTGTTTCTTTTGGTGAAAGCGGTTTTTCTTACATTGTAAATATCGCTGTTCTATTGATTCGAAGAAATAACAAAAGATTCATTGTTTTCAAACACTAATGCGAGGAACATGATGATCAAAAACGGTGGAATTCATAAGTTTTGTATAAAGTTTGTTTTTGTGAGTTTTTGATGTTTTATTAAATACGATTAAATATTTAACTATGAAAAAATTGCATGAACAATTCAACTCCAGCTCATAGTGTTTGAATGTTTAAAATCGATTTTGTTGTTGTTGCAAAAAGTATTCAGCTCGAAAACGATTGGCAAGCGATTCAATCATCATTGTACGGAATGTCACTGGTAGCATTTTTAGAAATGCAAACTGTAAAACAAAAAAAAAACCATTTGAAAAATGTCAAAATACGTATAATTTAATGACAACCAACCTGAATAGCATGTGGCCAATATCCCGTTGTCTCATCAGATTTGCCCAATGTTGAAATGGCTGACCGAACATAAGTTTCTGCATCTGGTATGAATAGACCACCGGCCATCAAACTCGTCGAAAAATTATTCAATTTTGTTCGAACAAAATACGGCGAAAGTAATTGTACATCAATGCCATATGGTTTGCATTCATGACGAAGAGCCAATGTAAAACTTTTCACATAAACCTACACAAATCAATATTTGAACTTTTTAGTCAGTTTCTAGTTTCGGATAGATATTAGAGGTGCCAAAAAATGTGGGTTTGGAACACCAATACTCAATTTGAAATAAAACACACTTTGCTCGCTGCATAAACCGATAACAGTGGTGTTGGTTGTAATGCCATGGCAGACGAAACATTTACAATTATACCCTTTTGCCGTTGTTTCATGTCATTAACCACCAGTCGCGTCATCATTGTAACCGCCGTTACATTCGTTAAGATCATATTATAGATTAAATCGTCTGACACCTTCCCCAACTCTTCCGGGAACTCGTACATTTGTCCGACATTATTGACTTGAACACAAGGAGGAGAACATATTGAATGTTATCACAGTTAATTCACTACAATTAAAAATCAAACCATAAGATACGCACCCAAAATGCCCACTGGAACAGTGCTAAGCGTATATTTTATGTTGTTATATATTTCTCGACCATTTGTAAAATCAGTTACCAAAATCTTCGTTTGCACCGGATACAATGATTCTATATGAATCAATAAAAAATTATTTAAATTGCTATTTTATTTCAATTTTTACGTTATTCACCAATCTCTCTTGCGACGGTAGCTAATTTCGATTCATTTCTGGCGATTAAAACAACATTAACACCACGATGAGCCAGTTGTTTGGCATACTCTTTACCAATTCCATCCGTTGAGCCCGTCACCACTAGTATATGAAATTGAAACAATTTTCTATTTTTAACATTTTCGGTTGACAACAAATTCTATCAAATCTTAACTATTGAACACTTTTTTCTCAACACTGAGAACAAATTTGATCTGATCCACTCCATACTCACCGGCCCAGTTGCCATATTTTTCGTTCAGTGGTACATTATTTTTTGGTTGTAAAAATGACACAAGTAAATTCCATGCAATTTGAAACAATGATTTGAAATTATCAATAAACCACCAAAGAAATGCATACAATCCAATCGTATAGATGAGCCAAGACATGGTTGAAATTTTATGCTTAAAAAACTTTAGTAAAAGAACACTACTTGCCACATAAAGTCTAGATTTTAAATGAATTCAAATATCAAATGTGGTCTTCATCTCCGAACCACATGTTCAAGACTGACATTTATTCTTCGCCAAAAATGATGCTTTTACTCCCCCATTAAATGGATGGGGAGTCAATTCTTGGTCGACGCCAATATCAACTTTTAGCAACATTTAGCAAATATTTATCAAATAACACCAAAAACATGAACTTGCTCATTCTTGTTCAAAATTTATCAATAATATTTATAAATATATGGAAATTATTCAAGCGGGAACAGGAATCGATTTTTATTTCTAATCATTTTTTGATTGAACAAGAATTGACTACTCATCCAATATAAATTCGCATATAAATGTACACCAAAATTGGTAAAAATAGAAGATAGACAAATCAAATGTATGTATTTTTTTGGTGATCTCTTCCATTCCGGTAACCAGAATCCGGTTTTGCATGCGACGACTACAGATGACAATTTTATGTTTGTTATGGTAAAAAAAACGTTGGATGTTGAGCATGTGGTTTATGAGTCATCAAAAAAAAATTGAAAATAAATTAGTCGTTTACGTTGTTAAAAAAACTCAAAAGTAAGAGTTATTGAATCTTTTAATTTCAGTGAACGAGAATCTTGATTCAAAAAAACCGGTCATGCAAATTTGATGAGTAGTGTATTTTTTTGACGGTTCTAGCACCGGCAAATTTACACTACTTTGATGGTCGTTCCTTACGTTTTGCATGTACAAATTTTGCTTTGATCTACCAATTAAAAGTCATGCACAACACATAGCGCACCTCTTTGATGGAATCATTTGACAAATTAATATATTGTGTGCATTGAACTCAATCTAATCTGCATTGAATGTTTTTGTTGTGCAACCCGTGTGGCAGGTTTTTCAATGAAAACATTCTAATAAAAATGTTCTTCTTGCTCTTGATTTTTCTATCATAAGGCATTTTTAAAAAAATTATTTAAATTTCCCTGAATTTTGGACGAATTAATTTGAAATTCAAAGTTTTGCAAAGAAAAACACCATGTCAAATTGGCTGCCGATAAAAGTGATAATTTATTTGATCTCATAAAAGTAAATGTCAATACACTCGACTCGCTCTAATATCATATTAATCAATATTATAATTATAATAAGTGTGTAGGTTCTAAAATATTGGACACAAAGACAGTGTTAAAATGTATAAATAATAATTTTGTATTGAAATGTCTGTAATATTCGTGTGACAACCCAACACTCTCTATTCTAAGTATACACTCTATGTGATATTATTAATATACTAATGCTAGATTTTTTTTGTATGTGTGTAATATCTCGAGACTGAAATATCTATGGTTTTTTCTGTGTGTGTGATATAAGCCAGACCGATGCTATTTTCTTTAAGTACATACTTTTTCAGTCTTAAACTCAAGAAAAATCTACAATTAAAATAATCTAAACAGAAATTGCACGCAAACGCAAACAAGTCTGTGTATATTAAATAATTGTCATTTTAATGTAGTTGTTTTTGCTAGGAATTGAAGGGAAAAAAATTAGAAGTAATAGTAATTATTAGCGTCCCTGAGAATGTGTCCATTAGTTTTGGTGGAAGTGTGTGTGTATATGTATGTTAATTTATTTCTTTTTCTTTTTGCCGGTTTTGCTGTCGTTCAAACTTTCGGCTCTCCTTTTCTGGGCAGCTTTTTGAGCGGGCGATGCACCGTTGCTGCCATTTGTTAATGTCACATTCTCTTTGACTGCTTTCTTCTTTTTTTCGAGACGTTCACGTTCCTCATATTCTTGATTTTCACGTTCAATCAACATGATCAACGTATTGCAGCGACGTTGCAATTCGGCCGCTTTACGTGATTTCAAAAACCAATCGAAACGGAACTGTGGCGAATTCCTGTTTTAAAAATGACAAAAAAAAATTATTTAATTTTTTATTAATGATGAGTTTTCGAAACATTTTCTAATCGGAACAGGTGTCTTACCGAATAGCTGCTTGGAGCTCTTCGTAAACATTTTCCTTGTCAAATCCCAGCTGATGTAGCATACAAACAAGGAAACGATCTTCTTCTTCTGTGTAATTCTTGCCTTTGTTTGTACCGTACGAAATTCTCAATTGATGGAATGGCACCAAGTATCGCGACATCTATGAATGAATTCAATTGAAAATAAAATTAATTGAAATTTCATGAAAAAAAAAATTACAAAAATTGGGAACAGGAACTTTGTTTGTCTTACCTTTATATCCAATGCTCTTTTAATCGAAGCTCGACGATGAATTTTCGATTCACCGCGTTCAATTTGTTTCATGATACGTTCAATGTCGTTCAATTCTTGGCAACGTTCCCAAAACACTTGACTGTACTCAATGACTTCTTCCGGTGTTTTACCTTCAACGTCTCTGGCAATATTGTCAATATCTTCTCGTCCGTATTTTTCATTAGCCCGAATGAAGTGGCTAAAATCTCGTTTTGTCCAATTGGTAAAACCTTGTGTCATTAATGATTCCTTTTCGGCGATTTCATCATCGGTCAATTGTTCGGCTTCGTCAATTTTGCGCTGTTCGTCACGTTGTACTTTTACGGCATCGGCACCCAAATCTGGATTCCGTGGTACTTTATAATTGACCGTTTTACGGAAATAGTATATTTCCTGATCGAGTAATTCAAACAAACGTGGTGGAAAGAATTGAAAATCTTGAACGATTGGTTGTTTGGGTGGACGTGGTGCTTTCGGTGCTTTTGGTTCCGATGTACGCAATGCATCACGGAAATAAGCATCAACTGCATAGTTTGCTTTACGTTCACGCTTTGGCGGTTCAATCCAATTACCAATATTAATTTTGGCCTTTTCACGGAAATCTTCACCTTCGAATTGATAAATGTTATGATTTTTTTCGGCTGTATCAAGTGTAAATGTGCGCAATGAACTTTCGCCCAATTCGTCCAATTTTTTCTTTTGTTCGGCAGTTTTTTCTTCACTTTTACCCAAAATCTCGTCGATATCTTCGTCGGTAATGTCGGAATCTTTTGATGCAAACACATGATTTGCACCATGTTGAATCATACTCAACATTTCATCTTTGTTCAATTGGCTTGTTTTACTGTCAACCAATTTACCCTGTTGAATGACCAATTTGTCCAAGCGCAACTTGATTTCGGCACGCTCAACAATCTTTTCTTCAACCGTATTGTCGGTGACAAAACGGAAAACACGCACTTGTTTCTTTTGACCAATACGATGGGCACGGTCCATGGCCTGTAAATCCATCTGAGGATTCCAATCGGAATCGAAGATGATGACAACGTCAGCGGTGGCAAGATTAATACCTTGAAAAATGATACAACGAAAAAAAATGTTTTTTCAAATTATTGAAAAATGATGAAAAAAAAATTTAATACCTAAACCACCAGCACGTGTTGACAACATAAAAATGAATTTTTGACTTCCTTCCGAATTGTATTCGCTGATATAACGATCACGATCTTCGTGCGCTGTTTTTCCGTCCAAACGACAGTATTGGAATTGACGCCAATGACAATAATCTTCAAGTATATCCAACATTCGTGTCATCTGACTGAAGATCAACACACGTGATTGTTGCTCTTGTAATTTTGGCAACAATTTATCGAGCACAACCATTTTGCCACTGTTGTAAATCAAATGGGTGTCGGTTGTGTATGGTGGTCCGGGCTCTGCACCATCAAACAAATATGGATGATTTGTGCATTTTCGCAATTGCATCAGAATATTTTGCAATTGCATTTTCTCGCATTTGCCGGCTCCATTGACGATGCCAATGTCTTTCATCAAAATTTTTGTATACCATTCACGTTGCATCTTTGACAGGCCAACGAAAATTTTCATTTCTTTTTTCGGTTTCAATTCACTGGCCACCTCCGATTTTAAGCGACGCAATAAGAATGGACGCAACACCGCATGCAAACGCTTCACCAATGAATCATCGCCCAAACACTGATTGGTATTGAACCATTCGTCAAAATCATCAGCACTGTTAAAGACATCCGGCAACAAGAAATTGAGCAGTGCCCACAATTCATGTAAATTATTTTGTAATGGTGTTCCGGTGATGAGTAGACGATTTGTTGTTTTGAATTCACGCAAAATTTCCGACAATTTGGATTTTTCATTTTTAATACGATGCGCTTCGTCGATGACCATGTAACGCCATGACAGCTTCTTTAGTGCACTCTTTTCACGAATACACATTTCGTATGATGTAACACACACATTCCATTCACCGGATAATAAAACATCACGAATGAACTCGGAACGGGAATTTTGGTCACCGATTAAACAAACCGCTTTCACCGATGGACACCATTTCGAAAATTCATTCATCCAATTTTGGAGGGTTGATTTCGGCACAATGACAATGTGTGGACCATTGACTTTTCTGCGGAAGGCAAATTTGGGAACATTTATTGAATAAATTCAATTACAATTGATTTGGATTGGAATCTAATTTGAATTTGTTTATTTGAATAATTTTGAAAAATTGATGAAACACAAAAAAATGACAGAAAACACTGAATGTCCATATAAATGGACTAAACTATAAATAGAAAAACGTCCCTTCAAAGATATTTTCAGTTAATTTCAATTCATTTCGATATTTCACTTCAAAGAAAAACACAACTGATAAAAGAAAACTTCACAGAAATTAAACATAAAACGTTGCAACTTACTTGAGTGTCTTCAAATATCCAATCAATGAGATGGTTTGTAAAGTTTTTCCCAAACTATTTGAAAATGATAAGAAATTTTTTTGAGTGAGTTTACATTGTAAGAATTATAAAAACATTAAATAAATAATATGAAATAAAATCCAACTAACCCCATTTCATCGGCCAAAATACCGTTGATTCCATTTTCATACAACGAAATCATCCAATTGAGACCCCTGATTTGATAGTCTCTCATTTCTCCGTTTTCAATGTACGGTGGTGATTCTTCGAAACGAAATACGTTCGATGCTGTATTTGTTTCAGCAAGTAATTCTTCATCTTCTTCTTGCTCGGTTTTACGATGTCGATGGCTGTGTGGAAATGGAAAAATCGATTAAAAATATTCTCCAAAAAAAAACATCAACTAAAAACATGTAAAAAATGCATACTCTCCAGGATCTCCAGTAGCTTCCAATAGTACTTCTTTGTTTTTCTTGGGTCGTCCCACCGTTTTAACTTTCGTTGGTGATTTGGAGCCAGTGTTGGTCATGAAATGTGTAAAAATTTCCGTTTGTTTCAGCAAAAAGTTGAATCGTTTCGAGCGATCTTTCTCCATTTTGTTGTCCAATTCGGCATCAACTTGTTCTATTTCCATCGGTTGACCGTCATTCTATTTATCATTCATACAATTTTTGTTTTCAATAAACAAAACAACGAAATAAGATAAAATTCGGAACAAGGCAAACATAAAAGACGACGCCATTCATTCAAAACCCCGCACATACACACAATACATAATGCTCATTCAATTTAGCCTTTGTTTCACTCAGCACATAAATTCTTTTATTTCGCGTGTATCCATACATAGCGAAAAAAAATGAGTCGTCTTGAGACGCTTGCTTTGTACATGAATGGTGGCTGTGCGACAAAGTGAAATGGAAAGCTATGCTGTATGCTTCACTCACAGCAGCAACACCACCATCAAACATATGAAGTATGGATTTTTTTTGCACTAACAAAAAAAAACTTTTCACTCGAAATAAACTTACCGAATTCTCATTGCTGTCGGAATTTTCGTTGGTTTCCATTGCTTCGTTATTTTGTTCGTCGTCAGACATAATTTTAATCCAATTTTAAAACGTTCAATCGACAAAAAACCAAACAAAATTGCCTTTAACAAAAATTTAATAGAGCGTGCGACAAATGCAGCCTCTTTAATCCACACTATATACGTTTGTTTGAGAGTGAGTGTAGCACAAGCAGCTGCTGTTGCTGTATGTGTGCGTAAAAAGAGCGGCTTGTCAAACAATTCAGTTCGCAGCAACTTCACTCGTATCTGAATTCGCTGGACGCGATGAACGCATCGAAACGCGTTAACCACTTGTTGCAATAAAATATTTGGTTTTTTTCTATTTTTTCCTTGTTTTTATTTTTATTTTTTTATTGAAATTTGAAAAAAATCAAAATATAAAAAATATTCCATTTTTTTCGAAGAAAAATCAGTGAGAATAAAGCACCAGATGACCGTTTACATTGATTGCTCCACTGAACCAAAGATACATGTATTCTACAAGTATACGCTTGTATTGAGGCGAAGTTCACGGCAAATTCTGGAAAACAAATCGCCGGTTCTATGGAAATGTACATTTAAATATGACTGAACAGCGTTTTGTTCACATGTTTTCTTATTCAATGATGCATTTGTGATCTATTGCATATATTTTGAAATAAATAATATATTTTTTGTCTTCGTTCTATGAATATTCCAGTGTATTTCATCACTCATCATCATCAGTGAACTCATATAGGCTCAAGCATCTATATTGTTTCCATCGTAAAACATATTCATATTGAACACAAGTCTGCTTTGAGTTTTTGCGTGGATTCTGTGATTTATTTTTATTTTTTATCGATTTCAATTCTAATGTTTGTTAAGGTCTTTTTTTTTTCATTGAAAACGAAATCGTTCAAAATCATTAAATTCATTCAATATATGATTCAATTTTATGGCGTGTTTGTATTCGTTTTCCATCTGTTTCCATTACTCTTTTCGCTTTTGTTGTGTTCTTTACTATCAAAGTCTTGTCGACACATATATCGCGCTTGTGTGCATACAGAAAACACTATGACTAAATCGGACGTCATCGATGGCTAAATGTTGAATCTAATGCGATCAATGAATGACTACGCTTGAAAAAATATTTGAAATATTCATTGAAATGGACACATTCTTTTGTGTCTGGTAGCAAAATGATGTGATGAAATTCATTACTATTAAAGTTTTACAAAATTGATACTTCTTGCGTATGGTGTTTTCTGTGTGTGTCCAGTTCTGTTGCAGTCAAAGCAGTTGTTATGAATACAAAGTTTTGAATTTATTGCACTTATGGGCTGTTTGAAGAATGAGTCCTTTTTGTCCGGGCTTGTGCATAAAAAAACACACATTTTAATAGAAATGAATATAAGCTGAATATTCACGACCAAATGAATTCATTACACATGCACTTCTACTATATATCGCTCATATCAATAAAGCACCCTGCATATCTCAGGTGATAGATGTTGGATTTTCTTTCTACTCAAGGCAATATTTTGTGCGATTGAATGAATTTCGATGTATATACGAATATTGAGAACTGCTGACAATCCAGGGATTGATTTTTTATTATTGAAATATCATGGTTTGCCAAGAATGTGTAAAATCAACCAAAATGCACATCATATAAGCTAATAACACACATTCTTCTGTTGATCACACGAAAATTGCATTGGCACGCGTGCATTGTTTCACAATTCATAATACACAAATCGAAGAGTTAATATAGAAAATGCCTCTGTGTGAGCGTATGAAAACGACTTACCGATTCATCAGTGCAAACAAATAAATGCGAACAATTCATGTTCTTTTGAATATTACTGTTTAAACTTTTTCGGAGCAGCTATGTTTGTGAAAAAATTGAATTGCTTCGTTATCGAATATTTAATATTAAATATAAATTAAAATAAAAAGGAACTTACATCCGTAAGTCTAACTTTCCCGCACTGTTACCAAATTTCTTCATATTCGTAAAGCTTGACATTTTTTATGAACAATAGCTTTTAGAGAACGGTTTTCAGTTTTGTGGTGTGGCTACGGCGTCAGTAGGAAAATGTCGATTTCGTGAAAAAATGAAATTTACAAAAAAGTTAATTTTCAATAAGTTTTCAAAGAGAGGTCTCTGCTCAAGAGTATTACTTCCGACCTAAGTTGGGGTATGGAAAGGAAGTACTATGTATTGCCACTGTATACAACTGTTTCACTCAATCCCATCGTCATGGTGCTAGCCACAGAGATCCATTGCGCGATGATCCTTCGAAAATTGATGTCATCGAGGAACACCCAGGTACCGTTTGATATAGGATCGAAGTTTCTTTTACAATTAAATTGTGGCATATCTGGGCATACAATCCCACGATAAACATTCAATATTGCACAATCACCTGGCAGTGTGTACCTTCATCCCACATAATTCGAAAATTGTTCAGAAATTCAACCTTTTATTTGGCAGTAGGAAATGTCCAAGTAAACTTAACATATGATCCTATAGGATCATAAAAACACGTCTATACGAACGCAACAGAAGCCAAGACATGATTCCAGTCCTTTGGACCCGAAAGAAAAGCACGGTCGACTCTCTGAGTCTTCAAACATGAACTCAATCCAAAACAAGTTGTTCGCTTGTGAAGTGATCATGAAAAATTGGACCGCATTATTCTACAGTGTTAGGGGTCATGTTGTTACCATGTTTTTAGAGGATCAAAGGTCCTTCAATGCTGAACAGTATACAACCACTTACCTGCCAGAAGTCATCATGGAAATATGAAAACCAAACTTCTGAAACTTATGATCCCCAATCACGTTTGATATTAAAATCTCAGCATATCTAATTATGAAACTTTTGTTCGGCAACCGGTTTTGTTGAGTTCAACAAATATACAACCACTTCACTCAACAAATAATTGTTCGTAATGGCCATTGAAACTTTTCGTTGAATCCATCAATCACTGATAAAACTTGATGAAAATGGCTCCAAGTACATTGATGAAACTCAATGAAAGGGGATTATTCGAAGCATATCAATTTCGATTTGGTGAGTTACATCCCGAAACTCTTATTATTTCCGAAAAAAAATATATTTTGAATTCAGCATACTCTTCATTGCTGAACGAATCGTTCATTCGTAAAAATCAAACTTTCTTGTCTAATTAACTTGTGTTTTTGGCTTTTTATCAACAGATCACATTACCTCCGTCATTAAACACTGACCAACAGTCCGTGCAATGACTATGGTATGGATCGCAGAACTATTGCTATTGAGTAACTACTAGTAGTGAATAGAAAAACGACACCTTTTCATTGATTGAAAAAAAGGTAAGATATATCTTTATTCTTTACATATATTTTTATTTCCA
Organism: Contarinia nasturtii; assembly: GCF_009176525.2. Classification (NCBI taxonomy): domain Eukaryota; kingdom Metazoa; phylum Arthropoda; class Insecta; order Diptera; family Cecidomyiidae; genus Contarinia; species Contarinia nasturtii. The sequence continues at coordinate 315,729 of NW_022199689.1, read as the reverse complement.
TAAAAGCATATTAAACATTGATGGAAATGTATCCATGGGAATAAAAGTGGCAATACAAAAACGGAATCTGAAGAACGTCACATAAAAAAATTTTTTGTATGGAGTTATACTATGTAAAAAAGATTCATGTGATGTTCTTCAGATTCCGTTTTTGTATTGCCACTTTTATTCCCATGGACACAAATATAAACTATTCAACAGTAATTATTTGTTGGTATACGTTTGAATTCAGGAAAAAGGGAGTAATAGATCTATTCGTTGTGGATCTGGTGGGAATCTAAGAAACTATGAGGTGATTAGATGAACGTCATTAGAAAGAGGCCGCTTGTAGCCATGCAAATGAGTGTACACACCAGGACATCACTCATTTCGGCACATCATTCTTATCGTATCTTTCGGACGAGCAAGTTTATATCGTGAACAAAAAAAAGTGATCCAACGCAGTTCTTTTATTTTTCAATAAAAAAAAGTCATCTTAAAAAGTAAGTTCACATTTTTTTTTATAATTACGATCTCAAACCATTTCTATTATAATTTTCGTGCTTAAAGAAGTTTGTATAAAAAGTGAGGCTTTTATTGCCTCTCTCACTCGCATTGAAATCCACATTTGAGTTGTATAGAGGTCTCACTCAGTATACAAGGTTCTTTAAGTTTATCGTTTAAAAGTAAATAATATTGCATTGTTTTTTCTACCAACAAAAATCGCCAAAGTCATTAGTGCTTGGAAAAGTGAGAATTAAAATAATTCATTGTTTTCATGTCTATTTTTCAGATGGCCATTATTAAGTTGGAATCATCAGACGGTGAAATATTTGATACTGAAATCGACGTGGCCAGATGCTCCGGCACTATTAAAACCATGTTGGATGATTGTGGTATTGAAGATGACGATGGTGGTGCCACTGTACCACTTAAAAATGTGAACTCATACATTTTACGTCGCGTTTTAGAATGGGCAAAACATCATCATAACGATAAACCTGTCGATGATGATGAAAACAAGGAAAAGCGCACCGATGATATTTCAGCATGGGATGCTGATTTTTTGAAATGTGATCAAGGTAAAAACACAATAATCCTTTATTAGTTCTTTCGCTAAAAGTTAAAAGGCTGTTTGGTTTAAACGACTCGAAATATTTTAGTTTGTCGCCCACCACAATTGTTTGGAAAACGTATCTAATTGTTTGTGTAATTTATTTGCAGGCGTATTATTTGATTTGATTCTGGCTGCCAATTACTTGGACATCAAAAGCTTGCTTGATGCCGGCTGCAAAACGGTTGCCAATATGATAAAAGGCAAAACACCCGAAGAAATTCGCAGTACATTCAACATCAAGAATGACTTTACATCGGCCGAAGAAGAACAGGTTCGCAAAGAGAACGAATGGTGCGAGGAAAAATAAACAACACCAATGACTCATCTTACTCTGGCTACCATCAATGTTAAATCAATTTCGACTCTTTCTTGTATTTTATGGAAAATAATAAAAACAAATGTATTTAAGCGTATTTAACTGAAAATGGAAAATAAATTCTGAACAATTACTCGAAATTCTGTTGTAATTTTATTTAGTCTCTGCTTTTTAGACATCCAAAATAATGCTAATGAGAAAATGGAGAGATTATCGAAAACCAGTCTCAAATCTCAAAACAAATCTATGCATCTTTGGCCTATTAATTGTATGGCAAGTTACATTGAGTTTTCTCTATCTAAAAAGTAAAATGTTGTAAATTGAAATCCATAGTATGAAACAATAAGGATATTTAAGCGAGAGAATGAGCATAACAAAGAACTTCTCTAATGTGTTCAAAGGGAGGCTGGCAAAAAATGCAATTATCTGATATACATATTGTCTGGTCATCTTTGTTCTTGTATTTGTTCTGATCTTTGACGATAGCAATCCCAAATATACGAAGAAAGATAAAGGGTGAACTTTTGTTCTATTACTTTTCGGCACACACCTAGTATGTCAGGTAAAGTATTTATTGAAAAGATGTTTTCACATATTTAGCTGGATTTCATTAGAAATGCATCCTCATTAAGATATGTTGTCTGGTAGTAAAGGAATCAATAGTGACCTTTCGCCGAAATTAATAAACACTTTCACATTTTTGTCATCAAAAAAATGTCGAAACAAACTGAAAATTAGTTAAAATTAGTCACTTTGTAATCTCTTGCATTGTTTCAAATGTTTTATTACACGTTTGAAAACAAAAAAGACACCACTGGTCATAAAAATCATACGAGAAAGATGAAACATTATTCAGGCATGATCGATATTTGCGCTCCTTTTTAAGATATTTTGGCATTTTTACAAAGAAAACGATTTTTTCCTCTTTTGTTATTTGTAATCATTTGATTTGAAAAAAATATTTTGGGAGAAGCATAGAATTTATTGTATTCAAGCCATAAAATCGAGAAAAAAAATTTTCGAACGTTTTTACATCCGCAAATGATGTTTTCTTGAAATATATATGCACGAATCGAAACCTAGAACAAAACATATTCCCTTTGAAATGATATTTTATTTTATCCATTCGAAAATCAATTGCGTCGTCTTGTATTTTGATTAAAACTATTTGACATATCAGTATCCATACTCCTTAGAATCAGAGACAAAAAGAGTAAATTAGTGTATATTTTGAAGCAGGCATTTTTAATTTGGTATGGTACCCATAATTATTGTTCTTCTTTCTATCGCCATATTTCCAAGCTTGAATTCCTAATATATATAGCTGAGCAGAACAAAATCAAGTAAAAATACCGAATTTTCAAAAACGTCTCCATTTCTTGAAAACGGCTAGACATTTTCATTTCATTATTCATCAAGTAATTTTTTAAAAATAAAACTGGGTCCATCTATAATTCAAAATGTTATTAAGAAGATGATGAGAATAACGAAAGAAAATATAATAATGATCGGATAATTTTCATCTGGTACGTTGGCATTTTAGGTCAATCCAAATACACATGTACTTCGCTTATTTTTGTTGGAAATATACTATCAGGAAGATGTCACTTACAAAACTAAAATAATTATTGATTACAGCGCCGCCACAAGTTATGCACTTTTTGTAACTAAACCAAATGACTGCATACCAAATGACCTCATTAAGACATTACTGGAGTCAAAAAGGGTATAAATACCAGGACTTTGTTTGATCCATATCATTCTTCTCGAGTTTTTCGCCAGAGTAGCATTTAACTGCCAATTGTGATTAAAACCAATTCTTTTTCTCTCGAGTTTTAACTAAAATCAATTTAAAAACGTAAGTTCCAAAAATTATTTATTTATTTGTGTCTGACATTTTCTTGTCAATATAAAGAGTAATACTCGATTTGAGTAAAAACTAAGAGATAAACTAATTGAAAGTTTTTTGTGTGTGTTTTTCAGATGTCGAAAATTACTTTCCAATCATCAGACGGTGAAAAGTTCGAAGTTGACATTGAAGTCGCCAAAATGTCGAATACCATCAAAATCATGTTGGATGAATGTGGCATCGAAGCTGGAGATGGAGCCATTTTGCCGGTACCTCAAGTCAATGCTGATATTTTGAATCGCGTTTTAAAGTGGTCCGAACATCACAAGGGCGAAACCATTCCAACTGATGCTGATGATGACAATGGTGCCAGCAACAATCCAATCTCCGAATGGGATACTGAATTTTTGAAAATCGATCAAGGTAAGCTAAAAATAATCATGTTCAACTGCATTCGTTTAATATTCATCGATGAATTCAATATGGAACAAACATTAACTAATTTTCTCTTTTTTTAAATCGCAGGCACTCTGTTTGAGCTCATAATGGCCGCAAATTACTTGGACATCAAGGGATTGATGGATGTAACATGCACAACCGTTGCAAATATGATGAAAGGCAAAACGCCCGAAGAAATTCGCAAAACATTCAACATTATTAACGACCTACCAGAAGTCCCAACGGAACAAGAAGCGGCACAAAATTAGAACCAACGATTTACATAAATCGAATTTGAATCACTCACTCTTTTATTGCAAGTTTTCATAAAAAATAGATGAATACACAAAATGTTAAATTTTCAATAGAAATTCCACAATTGTAAATCAGTTAATTTGACTAAAGTATCCATCATCGCTCTATCCATTATAGCACTCTTAAAATCGCTTAAAATCATTCAGTTTTTTTGTTACATATATTTATAAAACAATTTCTCATGAATCAATTGTGAAATAGAATTATTTTTTATTGAACCTCATTGTAATTAGTTCCATTGCGATCGAAAATTTATAATCAAAATATAAACATAATAATTCATACATGTATCCAAAGTGTTTTTTATCGATCGTTACTTTTTCATGCCGAAAAACAAAAGACAAATTCAAGGCACACAAAATCTCTTCAAATAAAACACAGCATTTCATGTTAATCTTAAATTTTTCGAAATTCGAAAAATAATGAGTTTTAGATGTTATTCTAGCACTCCCCCGCATTCAAGACCCACCGGTTTAATGGCAATTGTATCTCAACTGATCTAAATTTCTCCAATTTCTCGACAGTTCGAGGCTGTAACACTTAAAGCGATCAAAAGAATTCTAAAATGAATTGTTTATCAAGAAATAACAATTGTCAAATGATTCAAGTTTTCATGATTTTTAGTTTTTACATATATACAGATGACATTTTCTCGTGAGATGATTTAAACTGAATTTGAAATATTTTTTAATTTATTTATTTGATCATTTTTATCTTATCTAAAATAAGAACATCCACACGTCAAACATCCGCACGTTCGGCCAATAAGTTATTATACTTTATAATCAGTGCGCCTTTCCATGTGTCCCAAAAACTTCCTGCGTAATTTTGTAACTTTTTTTTACATACATCCAAAAAAGGAGGTACACAGTCAATATCGTTTTGAGTAATTTCTTTTCCGTATTGATGTCCATACATGCATCTAGTACAATTACAGTCAAATCCCCACTCCGATTTTAATAGCTGGCGACGCTGATTAGTATCATTTTCTGCCCCACATTCCTTATAGCAAATATTAACTTCCTGTTGTGTGGAAATCGGACAACTTGAAATAAGTGTCATTCGATTTCCTTCAATAAAATGCAACGCATTTGGCGAACATGCATGATTGAAGTAAGAAAACGTATCGAATATTAACATCCTGATAACTGTGCGATCTTCACCATCGGGCACTGGAACCATAAAACTATTTTGATTTATAGCTTTTAAAAAATGTCCCAGTAAATGTTGCAGGAAATGTGGATAGTAATGGAAAAGTTCCACAATTTTCTCGCATTTTTGAAGGATATGAATTGCTAGTATGAGATGACTTTCAAATCCAGGATAAGTTTCCCCTTCAAGTCGCATAATCGCCACAAATCTTGATCGTCCATTGTTAACTTGCACAGGACATGTTGTTTGAATTGCATTATTATTATTATGTGGCGCTGAAAGCATGCCCTTCACAGCTTCGCACATCATGCCGACATTTTCTTTGAATATTGCTAAACTTTTGAATAGCATCTGCATTGCACATTTAGCATCAATATTTGGTCCAAATTTGATGGTTTGAATGATGGTCGCACATTCATATTTGTGTGTTTTATTCATTTCTGCGCAATCTTTACTGCAATAAACAGCCTTACACCTCGCACAACATATCGGAAATTTCGATGTTTTTGTTACAAAACATGTGAGACAATAGGGCATATCGGTTTTATCCAAAACGGCTGCAAAAGCTTTTGCTTCACCAATCTTTTCACCAGCATTGATATTACCTAAGGGGAGAATCACAAAAGAAGAATCAATTTAAAATAATCGAAATAATCGAAAAAGAATCAATAACAATTATTAAATTGAAATTATTGAAAGGTAATTTTTAAGTGAATTGCCCCTAGATATTACCCGTAGCTTGTACGAATCGGCCATACGTTTGATTTTGAGTTATTGATAAGTTATAGTGTAGATCAGGAAAATTTTGATTTTGTTCGAATAGGTTTGAAAAGGGTGTATATCTCTTTTTACTTAAACATGACCTTATCTTTTTCACTCTTTCCTCTATTCTGTCGCCAATATCATTTTGGAATAAATCCACTAATGTATTTGGGTAGAATGGTACGGTTTTCCATAATTTTTCATCAGCCATTTCACAATGAATTTCGTATTATTGACTTTAAATTTATAGCAATCGAATAAAAACTCAACTTTTGTCTTTGAATTTTAATTTTCAAATATTATTTTCGACAATTGGTCATTGACAAAGTTACTAAGATTATTTCCGGAAAAAAATATGTTGTTTTTTTTTTCAAATATTAAAATATTCTAGTTGATGTAAATTGTTTTCATATGTCTACTACTCTATAAATATTGCAGCTTATTTATCAATCGAGGCTCAAAACTATGCAAAAATATTAATAAATAAATGGATGCGTGCATCACCTGGTGGACTCGGTATTCAAATTTGATTATTAATCATAACGAAAATTTAACACAAAATTCTTCAAAACAAGAAATTCTGTTTTTGTTTTCTTTTCAAATATGGAGTAAAGAGTTTTTCGAATAAAAGCTCACTCATTTTAATATGAAGTAAAAGCATCATTCAGAGTTAAAAATGACTCACTCAATTTGAAAAATAATTCACCAAAATTAGAAAGTCACTCATTCTATGTGTAAGCGATCGGTTTGCCACAAACAAAAAAAATTCCATTACTTCAACGTGTATTCCGCATATACCTATAGGTATAGAATACCTATAGGTTTGTACATGATATGAAATATTCGATCAATATTATCTCAAAATAATAAAATAAAATAAACAAAACCTGGCGATGCATTCGAATTCCCACGCAGCCTATATGAAATTCAAGCTTCGAATTAAGTATAAATACCAGTATAATCAATTGTTAAAACAGAGTTAAAACTAAACATTTTACTTTCACTTCAAGAGACATTTAACTTGTTTTTGGCAATAAGTGAGGAATATTGCATCAGAACAAAATAACTTGATCCAGTTAGCAAATTACATAGCACAATTTCAAAATAAGGGCTTAGATATTCATTTCACAGCAGAACCAAAATGACTTGGCTAGCGTTTCAACTAGTTGTACTGATTGCCATTACAATTTCAACATCAATGGTGGTTTATTTGTTCTATTTTTTTACAAATAAGAAATATATTTTGGTACAAAAATGATTTTGGTAACATTTAAAACAACGTTTTCCACAGTCAAATGTAAGCGGTGAAGCATTTCCGGCACTTAATATAAAAAAACATCGTTTATCGTTCGAAGATTTCGAACTTTATACACCACCTTTAAGTCAATTAGCTGAGGGTAAGTGTTTGACTTGGCCTTGACTTCACAATTGTTAACGTTTTCTTTTCAAATTCTATCGAAATAGCGCTATCAGAGGGATTGAGAGAGAACTATGCGGAAGTATCGGTTAAAGTGGTGGATTGTCCGGATTTAACAGCGTCACCATTTAATTTGGCTGCAAAAGGCTTGAGTGGATATACCGCACATGTTCAAGTTGGTAGCTTAAACTATTTATTTCCAATGTCCAATTACAAAAGAGTCTACGATTTAATCGACATTGGACGAAATGCATTGCCGAATGCCAGAATTTTTTCAGTATATGGTGCTGGAAGTGGTCCGTTCATGGTTAAGACTCAATTTTGTGAGGTATATCAATTTTTTCACACCACCAAAAGCTCCGAATTACTTTTTTCTCATTTTCGGACAGGGAGTCTACAATTTAAAAGTCAACGAAGACAAATCGATTGTAAACCAATGTCGATTAGGTTACATTAGACTTGAGAATGGTTATGATTTAAAGATGGAAAAGTTTCCAGCTAATGAAACGCGAATGGCATTTTTGGGAAATATGTTTGTGTCAGAGGGCAAAAGCGGAAAGGTTCGTCAAAACTTTTGCGTCAACTAAATTTGCTAGGTACTACTTCATTCTTTCACAGGTCGTTCAAATAAAAGCAAAAAAGCGTATCGGAGGTGAAGCAAGTTTTATTACGGCATGTCGAAAGGCAGTTTATGAAGCATTTGACTGGAAAGTTGTTGGTAAGTCTAAACATATTCGATCAAGTCCATTGAATCTAATTAATTTTAAATTCAGGTCTTGGCGGAGTATTTGTTGTGAAGAATGGGACAACAATGCAACATATTGGATTGAATTTTCCCTTAAAACCAGTTAAAGATCCAAATACATGGAAGAGACTATTTAACATGCCTGCGCCACTCACTTCGGTTGGGACATTCATAACTGACGATATGGGTTTGAACATGCAAGTGGAACATTTTCATAGCTTTTCAAATGGAAAATGGGGTGGCCACTACGAATATGACACAAACGCTGACACCATTGAATATGAAGCATACTTCAATGTTGCACAACGTGCGATCCTCATCGATCGACCAAACTGAAGGTGTCAAAATCGGCAATTGAACACGCATATTGTTTCATTTAGAAGAAGTAATTTTCAGATTCACTTCAAGTTAAGAATTGATATTGTTTTGAAATAGAAGTTAAGGAAGGATGGAATATCGATTACGCATTTCTGAACAACACTAGAATTGTATGAAAATCGATTATATTCATTTCTATTGTAATAAGAGGTAAACACTGCCAAAGGTCATTAACTTTTAAGCTTTAACTTCAGTCTATTAAAAATGATAAGCATTTTACATGTTTTCAGAATAAATGAAATCGCTACTATAATCCCCAATCGCGGGTTTTTAAGTTTCTACTTTAGTCCACAATCACGTAAGTTTAACTCTTTAAATAAAAGTTTTCTTTTTGGTATTGCTTGGTCAAAAATAGATTTGAAACATTTGAGGCTTCTTCGCTATGTTAAAGCTATTACAAATTCTAACTTTGATGTTGCACACCAAAAAATATTTGTCGAATTTAAAACATATGTAAATGTTGTAATTTATGTAGCAACACTTTTGGCTCAAACTAATTTTTTTATAAAATAAAATATAAAGTAGATATAAAAAATAAATTAATCACACTTAGTAGTACTTTTCCTTAAGTTGGATTGCAATTTTTTAAAATCAACTCATAAAGAAGTTCCATCGAATTACTCAATGTAAAATAAGCGGAAATGTGTTATTTTTAAATTCTTTAGTATTCAATTCATTTTATTCATTTACAAACAGTTTTTGGCACAGCAATGTAATCCCTACTACCGTGCTAGATGGTGTCGGCACGAGTGGACGGATTTTTAAATTTATTTGAACGACGCCATATTACTATACTTGTCCATTACAACGTACATGTAACAGAAGAAACACACAGTCCATGTCCACGCTAGTGGACATAAACGATTTGAACCGTCAATGTGAACTAGATCAAGTATAGAACTTTACATAGGATCATATACGATGGATATGGATTACACAGTCTGTTTCAAAATACCGTCACCAATGTCGACACCATTTGACATCAAAATTTTAACTGTAAAAATATGTGTTATTGTTGTTGTCGTTTCATTGCTGTGGTTTTTGGCATTATGATAAGTATTAATGTATTAACTTATATGAACTGATAATTTCTTTCACTAAATAAAATCAAAGGTATTTTTAATTTTAAAAAAATAACTGCCTCGGTGTGATTTTCCAGTTTTAATTTGAGTTCTACTTATGCGAAATTCCTCCTATAAAAATCCTAAAATAGAAAATTCGTTATTGTGTTGAATAAAATGAGCAAAATATGTTGAGTAAAAATGCGAAAATTGTTAATAATTTGCTGAAAGAATCGCTCTATTTAATAATTACACTTACTCTTGGGCCTTTAATAAAATTATAGTGCCCAGGAATTAACGTACATATTTTGGGCAAGTCATCTTCGTCATATAAAATTATACCAAGCAATTTATTTTGTCTGGTAATGATAGGACCTTGAATGAAATTAGTTTTTTTTATTGTTCATGTAGTTTGGTTCAATCTCATTCGTTTACCTCCAGCATATCCAGCATATCATCGACTGTAGTGTTTGGCAAAAACGGTGAAAGGTAAACCGTTT
>NW_022199689.1:243454-280700 GCF_009176525.2 Contarinia nasturtii | reverse complement strand
AAAATTCAAATTTATTATTATTTTCGCCCCAAACACACTCACTCATACATTTCAAATGCAAATGTTTGAATTATGAAAAAATTATGGCTTGCGTGATACTCGCTGATCGCTATTACTTTTTTAATATATTTAAATTTAAACAAAAACATGTACTCTGGTATTCGAAATTCAAAACTAATTAATTTAAATCTAAATCATCGAGTGGATGATTATAATTTGTCCCTAAAATTTCTATAAATTGTAAAAACCTTTTTTGTAGATATGCCAAGTCATATTTGACATCAGAAGAAATCATCTTTCTAATGACATTTTCCAAGAGTTAACTCACTCACTCAAACATTTTAAATGTAAATGTTCCAGAGTTTGTGAAATTCAATGTAAGGCCAATCAAGAGCCACTCTCGCTATAGAGATATAATTCTTTCACATGTAAATGTTTCTATTATGGAACAATTTATCGATGTAAGCAATGTGATATGATCATTGGTATTGTTTATGGTCAGACCTGCTATAAAGTAAAATAATTGTTTTCAATCTATAGAGTTATTCATTGGGAAACTAATTGATAGTTTTCGAATGTTACGAAATGGCAAAAGGTTTTGTGTGATACTCGCTGACCTCAATTTTAATCTGTAATCTACTCTCAATTTTAATAAATAAATATATGTATTCAAGTACCGAATAATCATATTCGTTAACGCCAATTGGCCGAATTCTTTACAATGATTTCGATCATAATACAACAACAGCTTAAGCTATGTAAAATATGAACATTGCAATCTTTTTATTTATTAACATAAATGTTAATTTTAAGATATCTTGAACAAGAATTGTAAAAGCTGAATAAAAAATAGGAAAAGAATAAAACAAAAGTAAAAGTCTTGTGTGTTTTCTGTAGAAAAATTAATCAACAAAACTGTTGAATTCAATATACCAATAGAAAGGCTTGTATTTTATCCATAAAGTTTCAGATTTAAATAGATTTCCCTGCAAATGTATGAAAAAATATATTTTAGAATCATTGATTACAGCGCCTCCACAAAACAGTGTGCACATCTTTGTAACTACACCAAATGCATTGTCTGCAATCTGCATTCTGCACCCTAATGAGCGTTGGCTCATTAAGACATCGCTTGTGACATCGAAAATGGGTATAAATACCATGACTTCACTTCATCCACATCATTCTTCTCGTGTTGTTCGTCATATATTGAGATCAAATTCTCTTCCTCTCGAATTTTAACTAAAATCAATTTAAAAACGTAAGTTCCAAAAATTATTTAATTGTATCTGAAATTATTTCATATTTTCTCGACGATTTTTCATTTCGATTATTTGTTGATTATTTTGGTTATTTCTGTTCTTTTCTTTTGTGATTTTCTCCCAGACAAGATGTCAAAGAATAGATTGAATTTAACATTGCCACCTGCTTCAGCGGATACATCGAATCCACCGAATGTTCCAACCCCACCCCTCAAAACACCATCTCGTGCAAAGTAAGTTACGAATGATTATTCTATAGTCATCTATGCAATATCTGAGCCAATATTTTCTATTTAATCTTTTTTTTTTCTATTATTTTATTATTCTATTCTTACAGTCGTGCGGATTTGTTGAATCAACCTAAAAACAGCATTGACACAATAACACAAACACTTCAACAGTTGGATGTTGAAAAGCCTGCTTTAAACCGCAGTCAAAAAGAGCAAATGGGTGAAATTCTTGATGAAGATTTGGAAACACTTGCTGAACTAGGTTCCGGCAGTGGAGGTGTTGTGATAAAAGTACGTCACATTCCCACGCAATCGACTATGGCACGAAAAAAGATTCATTTAGAATTGAAACCGCTAGTTAAAAAGCAAATTATTCGTGAATTAAAGGTGCTGCATGACTTCAATTTTCCGCATATTGTTGGCTTTTACGGTGCTTTTCAAAACGATGGTGAAATTAGCATTTGCATGGAGTACATGGATGGCGGTTCATTGGATTTGATTTTAAAGTGGGCTGGTCGTATTCCTGAACCGATTCTTGGAAAAATCACGCTCGCTGTGCTCAAAGGATTGAGCTATTTACGCGATAAACATGCAATCATGCATCGAGATGTTAAACCAAGTAACATATTGGTAAATAGCAACGGTGATATCAAAATTTGCGATTTTGGCGTCTCCGGACAATTGACTGACTCCATAGCAAATTCGTTTGTTGGCTCACGAAGCTATATGTCGGTAAGCACAAAATTGATTCAAAAATTGATTATTTTGTTTAATTTTTATTTTTTCTCATTGCAGCCAGAGCGTATTAATGGTGGTCACTATTCGGTGCAGTCTGATATATGGTCATTGGGTTTGTCACTTATTGAAATGGCAATTGGTGTGTATCCAATACCTCCACCTGATTCAAAATTCATAGATCAAATACTCAATGAGAATTCGAACCAATCACCGAAGATGCCTGAACCGAAGATGATGGCCATTTTTGATCAGCTTGAATGTATCATTAACCAACCACCCCCACGACTCGAACACAAAACTTTTAGCGCCGAATTCACAGATTTTGTTGACAAATGCTTGAAGAAAGATCCGAATGAGCGAGCCGACTTAAAAACACTTTTGGTACAGATATAACTTTTTTTCTTTATTTAATGAATGACCAACATTTAAAAATGTGATTCTTTTTCTTTTATAGGAACATCCTTGGATTGAAAAGTATGAAAACGAATATGTTGACGTTGCTGGATGGGTTTGCGGTACGATGAATTTACCGCCATCAACTCCAAACTAGATTAGTGAATGATCAATAACATTATCAAAAATTCAAATACCATAGTTTCATACTCGAAAAAAACAAAACTGATTAAATGAGCGAGTGAGGATAAAAAAGGGATTTGATTCAAATTGTCATGTACACTATCATACATGAATGTATTTCGCATTAAGAAAAATAATTGACCAAATGGCAGCATGTTCTAGTTATACATCTTATACTAAATACTGAAATAAATAAATAAATAATCAACTAACTGAAAAATCTATATTTATAAAATTGGTGTATAAATGTAGGCGATTAAGCAAAACAAATACGGGGAGTATACTAGGACCGCTTATCAGCAGTGTCTGTAGTTCCCCGTTGCTCAGGTTACTACCTATTGCAAGACGCCCGTTGAGTTATGATGCTACTGGACTGCCGGGGTTCCATCAAAACAAATATATGTGATACTAGTACGGGGGTGCAAGGTTAGTCTATCCTCACAAATCGTCTGAACTTATCTTGTTTTTTACTTTTCCGCACACACCCAGTTTGCTCAAAAACGAAAATTTTGTATGAAAGGCACCCCTAAATTGTATTGAAATTTTTTCAAACATTTAGAATGTCGGCTTTTTGTGCAAAAAATAATCTCAGCAAATTTTCACATGGTTAAGATATCATACAGGCATGGACCTAATTTCGTCATAAAATTTCAGAAAATCCGAATAAAAATTAATTGAAAATCGGAATAAAATTTCCTACAATCGGAATAAAATTTCAGGAAAACGTCATAAAATTTGCGAAAATCAGTATAAAAAATATCCTGCCTGTAATTAATTGCATGTAACGCTTGATCGCCATCCAAGAGAGTGTTCCCAAAATTTTCCAAAAAATGTAGCGGGGTAATTTGGTCTCTCAAAAATAAATTGATTTGAATTGAATTCGCTAAAAAAAATCCTAGCAAATCGAAAGAATTACGCTCATTGAAAAACCCAATCTAACAAAAATCTTTTTACAATTTTTCTTCCAAAATAAAAAAAAATCGCAGAATTTATGTTCACGAATTTCGGAAAATTTATGACGTTTTTCTAAAATTTTTGACAATTTTCTGAAATTTTATGACGGTTTTTCATTTTTCCATACAGGCATGACTTCCACACAAAAATCCAATTTTTTAGAAATGTTTCTATGAAAAGTGCGTTGAAAATTATTTGTATCGTAAAACTAATGACAGATTCAGTTTTCTCGTGAATTCTTCGAGTAAAAGATATTATTATTTTTAAGTAGAATTATTATTTTCGTCTGTGTACAGGCCTGTACAATGTCTTAATATTTTTCTTTCAAATATTCTAATTTTTTATAAGTAATGATGGATCTGATTAATCGTTTGTATACGAGTTTTTTTTACCTTTAATCGATTTGTCTGTAGAAATTTAAATCGGGAGTAAAAATTGTCCCGAGATATTTAATTTCCTTTGTTTTGTCAATTAGATGATTATTCAACGTAAATTGACATTCTGTTTTCTGCTTTTGTATTTTGTTATTCTGAAGTGTCCCACAAATGACATTGAACTGTTTTTTTCGGAATTTAGGAGTATTTTCCAATTGTCAAAGTAATTTGAGAGAGTTTAAAGATAATTGTTTACGTCATCTTTTAAAGATACTATATCATTTTGATTATTATATGCCACAATCAAAGTATAGTCGGTATATATTGCGTAACATATTGGGGAGATGATTGTGTTAGATTGATATCTATTCACTCTTCGTCGATTTCATTATAGTATTCGGCGAGAAAACAAGTATTACCAGATTAGTAAACTTTTTTAACAACGACCTGTAATTGCAACAAATCATATTGTCAGTTTGATATCAGCGACTCTTGCAACGCTGAAATATAATATCAATTCAAGCGCATTACTCATTTGTTTTTCAGTTGTTTTTCGATGCATATTTAAAATATGTAAACAACAAGAGGAAAAATTGATAAGGAATTCAAATTTCATCGCTTCGATAGCACCAGGTGACGTAAAATTCACTTGTTTTGAGATTCGAACCATGCAGATGTAATTAAAATTCCATAATTTGCGTTAGTAACGAAAATGTCGTGTGTAGTATTCTGTGTAAAATAACCAAGGAATGTACACATCATTATTTTGAAATAATATTTTCCTCCTACTGTGAGAGTACACAAACGTAAAAACATAGCTTTCTCTTACGTCTTCAAAAAAAAAAAAAGAAAGTTTACATCTTTATTAGGGCGGATCGATTTTTAAATTTACATGATGTATATCAATATACCAGCAATGAAATCCCTACTGACCAGCTAGATGGTCTCGACACGAGTGGACGAATTTTAACATTTATTTGAACGACGCCATGTCACTATACTTGTCCATTACAACGTATATGTACACAAGAAACACACAGTCGGCATGTCCACTGTAGTGAACATTAACGATTTGAAGAATATTTGCAACTCAATTTGTCAATATGAACTAGTTCGAATATAGAACTACACATAGGAACATATACGAAGAATCTGACATCAAAGTTTCAAACAGCAAAAAAAGTGTTATTGTTGTTATCGTTTCATTGCTGCTCCCGGAACCAAAGGTTGAAATGATTATAATCCTGATTCATTGAATTCAATCAGAAAAAACAATCAATCTAAAACAATAGTAGTTTAAAAAAATCCAACCGATGCTGTGGAGTAAACTTGACCGCAGACAAAATTCAAGAGAAAAGAGAGATTTTTACATGCAAAATAAGAATGATGATCCACTTTGACACCTTGAAAACGCAAAATTCAATAACAAGAATTAAATTGAGCACAAATAAGAACTATTTTTGTTTTTGAGCAAAAAGTCACCGTTTAATGTTGAATTTATTCCATTTCATTGAATTTAACGATTTTCGGAATGTTTACTCAATGTGTTTGATCATACAAACGAAAAAGTTCGCTGCTTGTGCTTTGAAATTTGTATATAAAATACACCAATTTCATGATGTCACAATGTGTGTGCGGGTAAGTAAAACTGCTATATAAGCAAGGATCTCATTAGGTTTGAAATTAGTAGTGTTCAGTCTTCCGTTAGAAGCTGATATAAAAATCGAGTTTGGAGTAAGAAAAGGAAGTGTATCATTAGAAAAATGTTGTTGTTGAGAATCGTTGCTTTTGTTTGTGCAATAAAATGCACTATCGGGCTTCGATATATTAAAGTCGTAAACAATAATAATTTTCCAATTTGGATCGAATCATTTTCAAACAATGGACAGCCTCCATTGAGAAATAATGAAGCTGTTTTAATCAATCCAAGCCAAGCAGAAATATTTAACATTGAAGACTCAGGCTGGGCTGGACGACTGTGGGCCAAATTTGGGTGCGATGGCGACGGTACAAATTGTGAAATAGGTCAATCAGTCGCTCCATGTCCATCAAACGGATGCCAACCGCCATCTGATACCAAAGTTGAATTCTTCTTCCCACCAATTGGTGACCCAAAGGATGCATATTATGACATCAGTTTGGTACAAGTTTTATTTTTTAAACATAACCAAATTTATTAATTTTTTACGTTTTTTCCAAAAAATTAGGTGGATGGATACTCTTTGGCCAGTGAAATTATACCATACCAAAATGTAAGGGAAATCGAAAATAAAAAGTGTTCACTTATACTCAACAATAAATGAATAACATAATTTTTATAGAATCAACCATTCCAAAATGGCGCTTGTGCTCGAACTAACTGTCAACTCCAATTGAACAGCTGTCCAACCAACGAAATAAGTGGTTTGGCCGATTTGACTGTAAAAGGTAGAAGCAATATCAATTTTCTGTTTTAAAATGAGTAAAGGGAATATATCGAGTTAGAAACTTATTAGTTGAATCTAGTTTTACTTTCATTTGCTTGTGAAATTTTTCATTCAATTCCATTGCCAATGATTCCTTTAAATTTATAATTTGAACCACGTGAGAAATTGAGTTTGAAAATGTTTCGAAACATTTAAACTTATTGGCCACTATATTTGCATAACATTGAATATATTAAATTCATGACACATCCTTAGGTAAAAACAATAATATAGTATCCTGCTTGGCACCGTGTAAAAAATGGAATTATCCGGCTCCTTACGGCAATGCTAGAAATGAACAAGAAGGGGATGGACGCATGCTTTGCTGCCCCGAAGGTGTTTTGCCAGAAGATTGTAGAAAAGGACTTGTTACTCAAACTGAATATGTAAAACTTCTTCGTAACACTTGCCCGTCCGCATACAGTTATTCATATGATGACGAAGGTGGACTACACAATTGTCCATCTGACACAAGTTATGTTGTTAATTTTTATTCAACACCCGTAAGTCAAACGTCAAATTCTTTTTTTTTCGAAGGAAAATGTTTTAGTCATATTTGGAATATTAATAAAATTTACAAGTTTTCATAGTGATTAAGTTATACATTTGGAGCAGTTTGTATCAATATTTTTGTTGAGTCGAAATTGATCGGATTTTTTTCCAATATGTACACACAAATCACAACTAACCTCAATATGAACAAAAATTGACATAAAACTGCATTTATCCGAAGTCTCAACCGTTTTTGGGATAAATTTTAGTTCAGATTTTTTCCGCTCAACTATTTAAGTGCTTAACATATATCCCTTTGGCATTTGAGCGGAAAAAATGCATACTAAAATTTATCCCAAAACGGTTGAGACTTCGGATAAATTGAGTTTTATGTCAATTTTTGTTCATATTGAGGTTAGTTGTCATTTGTGTGTATGTATGCAGTAACTTGATCACCGCGAAAACTTGTGAATCTTATCTCCTTTATAAAATACATACTCTTACCAAATCTAAAGAAATTTCAATCGAAAATAAGGGTAAATAATTTGGCTCAAAATGAAAATGTTGTTGGCAAGTACCTCTAATTTGCACTGACATTTCTTCAAACTATCAGAATGTTATTTTTATGTGAAAAAATTAAACTGTGCAAAGTTTTACGTCATTACGATATTATATAAGCATGATTCCCACAGAAGAACCAACATTTTTGTTGATTTTTGTATGAGAAGTGTATCAAAACTTATTTGTATTGCAAAACTATAACATCAGATTCGGTTTTCTCGTTCACTTTTCAAATAACTTTATTAGGGAATGAGCTATCGTGTTAACAAATTTTTGCGTACATTATACATTGTACACCGTACGTACACACTCAGAGAAGTTTTTTTAAACAGGTTTTCTCTATTTTGAAATAGGGCGCAAGTGGCGTTGGATCAGTACCACACGAGGTATCGTGTATAAGCGCAGGTAAATTACAAACGCCTATAGGTAAATTACTCTCGTTTTTACCACAAAAAGCATCAGGCGGAGCTTCTAAAGCTGGATCGGTCAAGCCACCAAAAAAGGCATCAGACGGAGCTTCAAAAAAAGCTGGATCAGTTTCGTCGGCACCAAAAAAGACAACAGGCAGTACGCGCTTATATCCGGACGAATCTTATTACGTAGATGAACCCTGTAAGATCCTATGCAAAATTAGAGTAAATTAAAGATTACATTAGTAAATGAACTCTTTTACCAGATCTCTTTGGTATGCTTTCAAAAAAGAAGCTAATGAAACCAAATGACCATGTTGTAATGGCTGCCTTGCCTTTTACTGATCCAACAACTGCAATAGAATCACATAAAAAAGGTTCAAAAGGTAATTTACCTTAATCAACATTTGTCAATAAAATTTAATATTTGTAAGAAAAAAATAGTATAATAGCAAGAACATTTTTACAAAAACGGCATAAGCTATGGTAGGTTTTGCTGCGGTCGCTAAAACTACTGGCGGTCAGGCAGGTAAAATGATTCAAATAAATAACTTGGCTGATCTCATCAAGTACGTCAACGACAGCGTTCCTCGGGTGTTGATGATCAATAAAGACATAAAAGCACCAAAACTTACCAAGGTTCTCATGGGGTCGGATAAAACTATCATCGGTTCGCCAAAAAACGTTAGGCTGTATAATATTTATCTCAGTGCCACCAAAAAGTCGAAAAATATCATTTTTCAAAACTTGATTTTTGAACATTCGCCAATCAACAATGGCAATGATGATATTCAGTTATATCTGAACTATGGTAAAGGATATTGGATCGATCATTGCTCATTCGTTGGGCATGCATGGTCTCTTGATGATGGCAGTAACGATAAACTCCTTTATATTGGCGAAAAAGCTAGCCACGCTACTATAAGTAATTGTTTCTTCGGAAACCATAAATACGGGCCGACCTTTGGGTATCTGGAGGATAATCTTAAAGTACAGGGTAATGCTGATACACATGTAACCATCTATGATAATCATTTTGAAAACGTGGAAATTGGAGCACCCGGACAAATGAGATATGGGCACTACCATGTATACAATAACTATATTAACAATTGTCAGGTGGGATTTAAAGTTTCAAAGAACGCCGTAGTCGTTTCTGAATATAACTATTTTAGTGTTAACACAAAAAATAATGGCAATGGCATGTTGGATGATAGAAAAGATGGAAAGTTTAGTGATACCGGTAGTGTCCCGACCATACATCAAAAATGCCCGAAGTCTAATTGGAGGGCATCAAGCGCCTATAAGTACAAAGCAGTTGAAAGGGCAAACCCTGGAAAATTTCCTTTGGACAAATTTCAACCAACAGAAGAATTAGGTATATACGGATACGGTAGACCTACACAGGGATCCACACTGCCTCTACCATCCATGCAATATCCAGCTATGGTTTCACCTTCCGCGCAATCATTGAATCTTCCAAGTTCGCCAAGTTTACACTGAACATTTTTATAAGAAATATGAGCTTTTTAGAATAATAGATCTACATTAAATAATCTTCCATAAAAAGGGCATTAAAATAGGTTGAACAAAAATAAGGAGTAAAATATTATGCTCTCTTTTCTGTTTGTTCTCTTTTGCGTGTTGCTGAAGATGACAAATAAATTTTGTCGAAATGCATACAAAAGTTTTTTAGAAATTCATCAAATAAATTTCTTCATATTGTGAACTCAACTTAAGGTGTTTTAAATTATTTAATTAGATTATTATGCTCTCATTAATTTTTTCACTGATTCCCTTTTATCGAATTAGTTTTGCGATACAAACAATTTTCGACACACTTTTCATAAAAAATTTCAAAAAAAATTAATTTTTGTATGAAAGCCATGCTTCTATGATATAGTAATAAACTGTAATAACATTCCAAGAGATTTCAATGCATAATGGGGGTACCTCCCGAACAAAATTTTGGTTTTTTTGCTCAAAAACGAAAATTTTGTATGGAAGGTACCCCAAAATTGTATTGAAATTTCTTCAAACTTTCAGAATGTTAGCTTTTTGTGAAAAAAATGACCTCTGCGAATTTTCACATGATTACGATTTCATACAAGCATTGAAAAGTCTATCAAAAATTATTTGTATTGCAAAACTAATGTCAGATTCAGTTTTCTCATGAATTCAAATTTAAGTAAAAGATATGTAATAAATGCATGTTGTGGATCACAGTGCGGAAAAGTTCATCTTACGAATGTAAGGCATTTTATTTAAATTGTTGTTCACATTTCAAGTTATTAGTGAAAAAATGTATGTAAACATTTCTAAAAGTCATCTTCATGAGAGCACAATATTTTACTCCTTATTTTCGTTCAACAATATTTAATGTTGATTTATTATTTTTAAAAGCTCATATGTCGTCTGTGTTCTAATACAATCACCATTACTTGTAACTTCCCTTAAAAATATTCAAGAATGATGAAGAAGTGTTTATTTTCTGTCCATTGTAGATTGAATCTTAATAACCATTGCTCAATTAAAATTCAATTCTTTCATTTCTAAATAAAAACTATTGAAATTTAAATATCTGAAATATGTATTCTAAATAAAGTATTTAGTGGGCTATTTCTTCAAAATTTTACTTTTCCGCACACACCTAGTGTGTGAGATGAAGTATTGGAATCGATCGAAAAATTAAAACCCTCAAAAAACATTTTTTCTGGGTGTTTTAGGAGCCAGGGAACACGAATCAGTCGTTTTTTGATGTCCAAATGTATGTGCGTGATATCCTGTACCCTGTACGCTGTACCCTTACAATGCCCATGGAAAAAATTCAATTTTTATTCCAAAAGACGTATTTTATTTGTAAATTCCCATTATTAGTAGTTTTTGTATGAAAAGTGCGTCGAACATTATCTGTATCGTAAAACTAATGTCAGTTTCAATTTTCTCGTGAATTAAGTATTTATTAATACTTATTTAATAAATGCATGTTGTGGATCACAGTGCGGAAAAGTTCATTGTTTCATATTTTTTCGCCCTTTCACTCAAAAAATAAGTACGAGTATTAGTGAGTGCGTGCATTTCTCCTGTGCCAATAACACCTCTGGTGTTGAAAAAGATGCGGTTTCTCGAAACGAAGGAACCCATACAAAACCATCAACCCGATTTCGATGGTGTATAGTTCCAAATTAAAGCATTCTTCCAATTTTTATTTTTAAGGTATTTGGAAAGATTTCCTCAGTTACTCTCTTGGCCAGACAATTATGAAATATTCATTAATTTTCCCATATTCGTTTTCCTGAAAGCATCCTGAATCTTTTTTCTCGTCCATTCTTATTACTTTTTTAACAATATGTCATAAGGTCCAATAATAAACATGAGCCACATTTTTTTTTGAAAATAAGAATAAATAACAAGCCTCAAAAGTGAGAGATAATAAGTCGTATAAATGATTGAAATCGAATGTTAAAAAACAAGTTTCTTTGTCAACCTTTAAAACTGGAGTTTTTTTTTGCTTAGCTACAATATTTGAAAGAACACCTGTTTAAATTGACGTAATCTCGAACTAGACGATAAAACAAACTACAAATATTGCAATTTTCCATTTGAAAATCCCTTACTTTATTTGAAGAACATTCTAACATGCGCGAATTAATGCCGAATGTCGAAAACAATTTATTTTACTTTTATATAATTTGTGCGAAAAAAAAAATTGTATAGGTGTATAAATGCAGTCGAATCTGCCCTTGTTATTAGTATAACATTTCATGGTTAAGCGACACGCACATCTTTGAGTGTGACAATGAAGCAATTTTTATTTTTCACCATTTTATCATTTTTGGCTTTCAACGATGTAAGTTATTATTTTAAAAAAACATTTAAAAACATAAACACTTCAGAAGAAATATAATTTCAAAACGTCCGAACAAGATATCAACAATTTAAATTAATTTTCTTTGAATTCTGTTATCTTTTGTCGATAGGTATGTATCAAAGGAGCCACCGCGAATAATATCTACCAGAGCATCGTTTTTAAGTTTGCTCTTCAAGCAAGTGCAATTGATTGGTATCCTAAGATTGAAGCTGTATTCTCATTAGCTCCAGATTTTTCCGATCAAGCTACTGAAATTTTAAATAACGTTCTTCGTATCAGTGGGAATCAGGAAATAAACACACTTTGCAATGAATTGCTGTCGATTCCAGCCGATATTGATCAAATTCCGAATGACGTTCAAAGCGTCTTCAATAACTGGACATTTGTATTATCAGCAACCGAAGGCTATGTCAACGCTAATTTAAAAACCATTACAAATTTTCATCAAAAATATGAAACTGGATTCATAAAACATATTAATTTGGTGAAGAAATCACGATCACCATCTGCTATTTTAAATTATCTTAAGGCAGCCAAGAAATTTGTAAACGATTATCAAAAGCGTCGTAATATTTGGGCAAATGGTTTGATGGGCGCATCATTGCATTTTTAAACGAATGCAGTAGGAATTGCAAAAACCAATTTTGAAAATGAATTTGAAAAAAGAAAACCATTTGTAAATTATATTTTCCATCCAATGTACTTTGAATTTCAATAAACATAAAGAGGCTTACGTACGCAAGCTAACTTTTCCGCATGGAACTGAAATTTTGGGAATAAACTGAAATGATGGTCTATGTATGGTTGCAGTAACTTAAATTACCGTGAAAACTTGTGAATATTATTTTCTTATCAAAATAAATAATCACACCAAGTTGAAAGAAATTTCATTCAAAAAAATAGCCTGTTCAAGGTTTCACATCATTACGGTACCACAAAGGCATGTCTTTCATACAAAAATGAAATTTTTTGTGGATTTTTGTATGAAAAATTGATTGCATCTTAAAACTAACATCAGATTCGGGTTTGACCAGATCTATTTCTCGTACTGTCCAATCATCCCGTAAAGTAAGATTTTGAATTTCATGTCTGAGCACGAAACCATCGTATCACCAAAATGGTTGAAAAATGATCAAAAAATGTATGGATGTGGGTACTCATCGTGTTTTCTACATGTGATATGCATAGAAAACATGTTTTGGGGTGACTTACTGCAACCATTAAGTTACTGCAACCATATATAGACCATAATTTCAGTTTATTCCCAAAATTTCGGTTCCATGCGGAAAAGTTAGCTTGCGTACGTAAGCCTCTTTATTTCTATCCCATATAATCATAAACTCTTGATATGATAAATCTTATTGTTTCCAATTCGGTTTGAATTTTCAGTAATTTGGTGATCCGTTCGATGGGACTGAGGTAGGAAAAAGTTAACTGTTTGAGTGTCAATAGCCGATTGTTTGCTACATATGTCCATGTTACGGATTTCTACAGAAAACACACAAGACTTTCGTTTTATTCTTTTCTTATGTTAATAAATAAAAAGATTACAATGTTCATATTTACATAGCTTAAGCTGTTGTTGTATAATGATCGAAATCATTCTAAAGAATTGGACAATTGGCGTTAACGAATATGATTATTCGGTACTTGTATACATATTATATTAAAATTTACAGTAGAGTACAGATTAAAATTCCGGTTAGCGAGTATCACGCAAAACGTTTAGAAATTTTTTAACATTCGAAAACTATTAATTAGTTTCCCAATGAACATGGCATTGAATAACTCTATAAGTTGGAAATAATTATTTCTTGATAGCAGATCTGACAATGCACAATACCAATGACCATATCACATTGCTTATATCGATAAATTGTTCCATAATAGAAATATTTACATGTGAAAGAATTATATCTCTATAGCGAGAGTGGCTTTTGATTGACCTTACGATGAATTTTACAAAGTCTGGAACATTTACATTTAAAATGTTTGAGTGAGTGAGCTAACTCTTGGAAAATGTCATTAGAAAGATGATTTCTTCTGATTTCAAATATGACTTGGCATATTTACAAAAAAGGTTTTTACAATTTATAGACATTTTGGGGACAAACTATGATCCTCCATTCGATCATTTAGATTTAAATTAATTAATTTTGAATGTACGTCAGAGTGCATGCTTTTGTTTCAATTTAAATAGATTAACATAGCGATCAGCGAGTATCACGCAAGACCTTTAGCCATCATTTTTTCATAATTCAAACATTCACAGTGTGTTTGGGGCGAAAATAATAATAAATTTGAATTTTGAAAGAGAGAGTCAACAAAACCATCCGATGTTCTGCTGGATGAATCAATCAAGGAAATCACAACGAATTTTAGTACAGCAAATGCAACAATTATTTCTGTATAACAAGTATACCTCTTGGAAATGAAAACGTCATAAGAATGCACGATGTGAATGAAAAAGATAATTTCTTCTGATTTAAAATGTGACTTGGCGTATGTAAAAAAAAGATGAGGACAAACTATGATCCTCCATTCGATGATTTAGATTTGAATTAATTAATTTTGAATGTATGCCAGAGTACATGCTTTTGTTATTAGGATTTAAAGTAGACGCAGCTTAAAATAGCGATCAGCGAGTATCACGCAAAATCATTTGTGATTTTGTAACATTTGAAAACTACTAATTAGTTTCCCAATGAGCGTCACATTGAATTACTTTGTTGAATCAAGTTCGCCGATTTTGGAACTTTAAACTCTATCCGAATGTACGATGCAGAAGAGAATGTAGAAGACTACTTTATCAAATTTGGTGAAATGTTGACAACAATAGAATAGTAACACACACTAACATAAAGTTGTTGATGAATCATGGCCAAAGTTGTTGTGCTTATTGAGTTCTATATTTCTGCCGCTAATGCGTCGGATTCACCAACTTCTTGGACCTCTTCTAGGTCGTTTCTGATGTTGAATGTTATTCGGATTTCCTCGGGCGTTTTGCCTTTCATCATATTTGCAACGGTTGTGCATGTTACATCCATCAATCCCTTGATGTCCAAGTAATTTTCGGCCATGATTAGCCCAAACAGAGTGCCAGCGATTTAAAAAAAGAGAAAATTAGTTAATGTTTGTTCCATATTGAATTCATCGATCAATATTAAACGAATGCAGTTGAACATGATTATTTTTTGCTTATCTTGATCGATTTTCAAAAATTCAGTGTCCCATTCGGAGATTGGATTGTTGCTGGCACCATTGTCATCATCAGCATTAGTTGGAATGGTTTCGCCCTTGTGATGTTCGGACCACTTTAAAACGCGATTCAAAATATCAGCATTGACTTGAGGTACCGGCAAAATGGCTCCATCTCCAGCTTCGATGCCGCAATCATCCAACATGATTTTGATGGTATTCGACATTTTGGCGACTTCAATCTCAATTTCGAACTTTTCACCGTCTGATGATTGCAACGTAATTTTCGACATCTGAAAAAACACACAGAAAACTTTGACATAGTTTATTTCTTAGTTTTCACTCTTTCTATTGACGAGAAAATGAAGAATAATGTCAGAAAAAATTAAATAATTTTTGGAACTTACCTTTTAAAATTGATTTTACTTAAAACTCGAGAGAGAAAGAATTGGTTTCGATCGTAATTTGTAGTTAAGTATTGCTCTGACGAAAAACACGAGTAGAATGATATGGATCAAGCAAAGTCCTGATATTTATACCCACTTCGACTCCATTAATGTCTTAATGATCCAATGCTCATTAGGTGGTTAATTACCTCATTTGGTGTAATTACAAAGATGTTCATACTTTTGTGGGGGCGCTGTAATCAATAAATATTTTTTTTTTTTTTGAGTAATTAGCAAATGATATCTTAATGATTTTAAAGAAAAGTACCATTTCCAAGGAACTAACGGAAAATTATATTTTTATACCTGAATAAAAGACTTTTTCATATCTACACGTGTAGAGTATAGACTTGAGAAGCACTGTTTAGAACTAAATAACTAAGTTTGATGCATTTTTAACAAAAATAAGTCATGTGCATTAGTAGGGCTAGCCCAAAATGTCAATATACCAGATGAAAATGAGTAGACTGAATTTCCCGTGCATGAACTTATTTATTTTATTCAGCATGATTTCACGCTATCTACGTATAGACGGAGAAAAATCGTTCTAAATCAGTTCAGTTTCTAAAGAATATAATTTTTAAATCAAATAATTAAAACAAAATTCATCCAGTATTCAGTATTGATATTTGCGAATCCACATAAGATTAGTAAACACGTATTCGTCGCATAATTTGTTGTATCTATCGCTGGATTTCACATTGCAAAGTAGTCAAGTATTGCGAAGCGATATCAGCACCAAATGCTGTACTCACATATGCTACAAACACGAAAGCAATAAAAATACACATGTGGTGTTTAGTGCTCACATTTGCGTATGCGTCATAATCGGTTCAATAACAGCCGTTTCAACGATCAACATAAACCAAGACATAAACGAGTGTATGTATTTACGTATACTTAAGTTCTTAACGCGAATCAAGGCAGTGATACAGTAGTATGATTTAAGTTGATCGAATACCACACCATTTCGAAATGGCAAGTGACTGCGAATCGCGATGACGCATAAACAAAATTTCCAATTATGAAGAAAAACCCATCCTTGATAAAAAAAAATGAGTCTATCATCAGACTTTCTGATCTTTGTAGCTGGTCCAGTTGAAATCGGTTTGCTATAAGTATTGGTTCGACTGGCTCACAAATCAGTTTTATATTGTTCAATCCAGCGCTAACTTGTGTTTTACCATGGAATCAAAATTAAGTGTATTTTTCCTATTTGTTGTTTTTCAAGTGAGTAAAAAGTTCTTTAGATTTATTTTGCGACAGATTTTTTTTTCTTCTTCAACATTATTTTCGAAACAAATTGATGAGATGGAAAAAATTTAAATTTTCATTTTATGTTTTGATTATTACAGTTTTGTTCAACTGTTGAGATTCCCAGTGTGAGCGAAATGATTCAATATCCAACTGTTCCGACTCCGACTACGATCCAAAATTTTAGTAGAAGAAGTCATGATCAACATCCAGCGGTTACGACTCCGTCAACGAAACAACTGAGCGAAAGATTTCAGTATGAACCTACAGAAAATGAACACATGAAGTTAACCCATCAAATGATTGAGAACATATATCCATGTGTCAATTTGAAAAATGCTAAAAAAGTGATTGACAGTGTAAATATGCTTCGGTTGCCACATGAAGCTGGACATCTTGAGGCCGAAGAAGCTGAAGTAAATAGGATACCTTGTTAAAGAGGAGATACTACATTTCAATGAAAAAATTCTCAATTTTTCCCCAACAGATGGATTTGCTTTACATAATGGTCTTCGGTGTGGACGGGATAATGCCACTTTCACGATGGTATCTCATGTTCGAAAAAATTGTCGATGCATTTGATGAATGTATGTACATTTCATTCCATCAACATGTTTCGTTTTCTCGAATAAATTCAATGAAATCAATTTGTATTTTCAGCTGATGTGACGAGAGAGGACCCATTTAAATTGAATGAATTAATTTTCAATCACTATTTAACTCCCACACAACGGAAACAATTGAAAGTTATCATAGATTCATTTACAGAAGGAAGCACACATGCGCTGAAGGTAAGTTGAAAATATGGCAATTTATCGAATTCACATCAATCAATTTCAATGAAATTTCAGAGATATATGTATGGATCTACAGTTGGTGCTATATTGGACATTCCCCATGAAACTATTGCATTTGTTTTAGAGCGAGTAGATAACATTGCAGCGGTTGAATATCAATTGAGCCGGTTTGCCATCGATCAGTGCAAGAGAGTGTATCCATACTTTAATAATGTGAACGTTGCCAACGAAATCATGAGATTGATTAAAGGAAATTGATTCCTCGATAATTAGAAGAAGAAAAAAATGTGAATTGCTTATGACTTTGAAGTAAAAATACACAAATAAATATATAAATGACAAAATCAAAATAAATAAATATCTCTAATTTGCGGTTGCTGTGCTGTTAAAATAGCTGAAGTGATTACGAAACAACTGATAAATGAAAGTAGCATTTTGGTGGGTAATTCCATGTTTTTGTTTTACAATTACCAGAATAATCGTGAAGGGTCAGAGTTTATATCATTTTTTAGAGACTCAATTTCAATTAAATGGATTTTCGAATATTTGCTCGAAAAACAAGATGTCGTATCGCCTTTGGAGCTTTAATTGTGTTTTTTTTCTTATTACTTAAAGTAAGTGTATGTGTCCATATCAGTGCAACGTAAATCCCCAGTTGAGTTCTATTATTATAATTTATTGTGCTCTGTTGCACGTTTACCAAATGACCAATCATGTTCGGTCAGCAAAATGCATAAAATTTGTCTCACGTGATGGTATGATGAACGCGGTAAAAATGAATGTAACAGGTGATTGACTTGATTTCATGCCGTTGGATAGGTTATGATAAGTCGCTTGTGTAAACGAGTTTTTTTTTTAACAGTCACGATAAAACGTCATTCAATTTTTGAAAGAGTGAAAGATAAAGAGAGGGACACAATGACACAAATTAACACAAAAACTACATTTTTGATGGAATGACCTTGTCATCGAATTTTGATGAAAATAAAAAAAATGATGACGCTACAGATGAGCGCATCAACGACTATTTCAAATGTTACGAAGCAGTAGAACTGGCTACCTAATGGCTATATTCATGAACTGCGGGTATCGTTCATGTGTTGATTTTGAATGAAAGCAAAAGAGAAAATACAAAAACTGATAGCTGTTATTTACAAATATAGCTGGACTAGTAGTCGGTAGTCAGTTCTATAGTATGGAACGCAATACAAAATATTTTTTTAAAATTATAAATAAAAAAAAAATTGATTAAAAAGTTCAAAATATCAATGAGTCATAGACGAAGTCGTCGTAAACTTTGTTTGTTGAAATTTTCGCAAGATTCTCTAAGAACGTCGATTAAATGACTTGATTTATTAAGAATGTTTTTATTGTGTTTCTTTGTGTGTGTTTTTTTCAACAAATTGCAGATTTGGCCGATTCGTCGACATGAGAGTATACAAGTGTGAAAAAATGTTATCAATTCATTGAAAAAGTAGAAGAATCGTCGGTAAATTTCAAAGAAAATCTTCACTTCAACTTTTTATGATATCGATCATTTCAAATAATAATATTTCTTTGATAGTTCCGGCTCGGTACCGCCCATATGGTTTCTTAAACTCACAAACTCACCTATGGATTTACGTCATTCTTAAATGTCAATCTGTTTAAATATTGCACAAATCGATAAAATATATAAATTAAATGTCTGTGACCCTCTTTCATTGCGACGTCATTCATATGACGTGATCAATTTTACGAAATTTAAAGCAAATCTTCTCAACAACTGAACTATTTGTGATTTGCGGTATAAAAAGTCATGCATAAAATATGCTATCAGCATTTTTGTGCGCAAAGTCGGACTGTTTTGACGTCGAACACTGATTTTTTTTAAAAAAAAGTGACAAGTAGAATGTACATTAATATTGATAGTATGTTCTAGAAAAAACGGCTATTTGAATAGCCAATGGGTGTTAAAATTGAAATTACATTTCCAGAACGATAAATTCTGGGAATTACATCGAATATCTGGTTATTGCTCGATATTTCTTCCAATTTGATATAAAAGTGTTTATGTGGCGCAGAAAAATTCATTTAAAGCGTAGTTTTTTGTTGGAACCGAATTCATTTGATTGTAGTCTATCGATGGTTTAACTTAACGAAATATGACTTATAAGTTGAATGCACTCCTCGTGTTGAGTGTTTGTCAAGTAAGTGAAATGTTTTGGTTTCACGAATAGGACTTTTTTTAAAGTTTTTGTTGTTTAACGTGTAGTGTTAATTCTTGAGAAAATTTCAATTTCAGTTCGCCTGTACTATGACTATCGTAACCACTTCGCCTTCAACAGAAACATTTGAGACGACAATTGAACATTTTCGGGGTGTTTTCTCATCATTTCCATGTGCAAATAAGACAATTGTCAGTCGGATATTTAATATAATGAATTTAGCATTGAATCCAAATAATGCACATTTTTCTGGAAGAGACGCAGCAAAGGTATGAGTCACACGATCTTGTTTTTTCCTTTCATTTGCACAAAAATGAGATTAATCGATTTCACTAAATCAGACAGAATGGTTGTATCTGATGGTAATTGGAAATAGTTCAAATATTTCAATCAAACGATGGCGCGTCATTTTGAATAAAATACTTGAAGCGCATAAGTCACAAAGTAAGCGAAAAATATCTTTCAAAAAAAGTAAGAACGAGTAAGAGAATTATACTTTTAGATGAGGAAATTAGGGAGAAAAACGAGCAAATGCTCGAAATTGATTTAACAGAATCACAAATTCATCGATTTAATCTATATTTGTGCGAAGCCGACAAGCAAATGACTTCTTCCGATGGTGAAATTTTCAATGTGAGTTGTCTCTTTTTAAAATAGTCACACCAAACAGTTTTTTACAATGGATTCCGTATGTTTCAGCGATATTTTTTCGGTTTCCCAATAGGATTAGCACTTGGAGTCCCAGAAGAAGATATTAAAGATATTTTGGAAGACGATATTTACGGCAATCAAGCGATTGATTATTTAGGACGATTGGCACATTTGATTTGCGGCACCAAACATCCAAATGCCAGTAGTCATCGAACTAATCAAAACATTGTACGCGATTTACGAGAGGCACTGGAAGGCCTTTTAAATAGAAGCCAACAAGCATGAGATTTACTATGTTTAATATTTATTGTGATACAATTACTTACAATGTTATTATTAATTCACGCTATAATAAGCAACATTTTCATGAAATATATGTTTCAATATTTATGACTATTATTCTTTTTTTTGTGTCAATTTTTTTGTGCGGCTGAATGGATTTTCCATATAAATCAGTGACCGGTTTGCGCATATTTCTATGTTTGCCTAAATACGCTAGGTAGCATAGATATGCCAAGCATAGCCGCAAACGCAACCGACGCATCGCCGTTCACTCTATATGAACAATACACATGTTCGTTTATGCAGACGACCGTGCGCATACAACATAGCTCGAATCGAATGGTGACGGGTGCGTTGTGGCTTCCGTCTCCGCTATGCTTAGCATAGCTATCAGGCATAGAAATATGCGCGAACCGGTCACTGATATAAATAGGCTCAATAATGAAGTTTGCCTCCACAGATTTATCATGGAGCGTGATAATGGTCTGAATTATTGCTGAATTCCATAAATTAGAGTCCAATCTCAATTTCCTGCCAATATTTAAAAAAATTTGCCAATACGGACTATCGAAAAGAAAGTGACGCAGCAGTTGGAGCTAGAGTTGGAGTATGATTCAAAATTTGGTGAAACTAATAGTTAATATTGATACACAATAAAAGCAGAAGCACGTCTATGAAGGTAATTTCGCTTATTTTGTTATTATAATGAGACACACATCGAGTGACGATCGAATTTTCGCAGTAAATGTGTTATGGAATTTTATAAGATTACAATTTATGTAATCGCACGCTCATTGTGTATGTATTTGGTACTGTGTAAATATTTTCAGATCATGGCGAAAACACGTGACTGAACTTCAAAGGTTATAATGAATAAATGAAAAAATATGTTGGTCGATTATATTCATTCTTCAATATCATCGTCAAACAATTTATGGCAAATGTGTCAATTTTCGCGTAGTTTGAAATGTTTTCAAGGGGTTATTTTTGTGATGACACTTCTTTCGCATTCAAGAAAAGAAATAATTAAAATATCAGCCTATTTCATTGAATATGGTGGAATCGAGCCGAATATTACAGTTCAAATCTCTCGAATTTTTTGTATTTTCTACATGTAACCTTTGCAATTATGAAATAGTTCAAAATGACTTTGGCTTAATTTCCCCCTTGAAATGTTTCTCAATAAATTATAATTTTTCAAACAGATCCAATTTGACGCCAGTCGATATAGTGTTTTTTGCATATTAATTTTTTTCATAAAGTTGAAATTATAATCATAACCATATTATAAAACATTCTAATTTATCTAAATATTTTGGATTAAACGAACGGAACACATTAAGTATAAATGCACGTTCTTTTTTAGGTTTTTATGTTATTCGATGGCAATTGAATCAATACGCTGTGTGAATTGATAGTTTTTAATAAGAAGAATGGAAATAATAAGATTTTTCACAATATTGAGCATTATTCTGTATTGATGTAATAGCAAAAGGTGGAAATGTCGTTGATTCAGTTATTGCCGCACTAGTTTGTAATGGACTTGTGTCATCATGAACAATTATAAAGATAAAAAAAATTACACATTAAACGCGAAGGAAGTGGCACCACTGGCATCGTCTCCCGATATGTCCGAAACGTCTAATTAATACGAAAGAAGTGCCAAGAGTATTGGTGTGCCCGGAGAAGTGAGGGGATATTGAGAATTGCATAAGAAATTCGGTTCAATGCCATGGAAATCACTGGTCGAACCCACCATTGAAATCTGCAAAGAAGATATTGTGATGAAGGTAAATGCAAAACAGATATTGTTTTGAATAATAAAAAATCGTAATATCGGAAATGCTCGTTTATTTCAATAGGAAGATATTTTTTAGGAAATCAAAAAAAGCCACGTTGTGCTGGTGAAATTATCAAGTTTGCATCACAACTGTGTAATACCTATAAGACAATCGCCGAAAAAGGTGGAGATAAATTTTACAATGGAACTTTGGCCGACCTTATCGCCGATGATTTGAAAGACATTGGCAGTATTATTACAAAAAAAGACTTGGAATCAATTTGACATCCCCCCCTGCCCCTGATAAAAAAAAACCGTGCGCATGTGTGGTTGGATCAGCGCACCTGAGGTTAGTTTGATAGCGATAGAATGGCGTTTTCAGTCCAAAGTATAATTTTACCCTGAAAATGTTTAAGAATGGCATAATTGTGTGTTTTTGTGTAGAGTTTTCGATTTAAAATACTCTTCAAAATTTCTCATGTCATTCTTATCAACTGAATGTCTGTTTTGATACTTTAAGCTTTAGTATGCCAAGCAAAGTTAACTTCAAATTAAAATTCAGCAGATGTTTTCATTTTAATCGAAATGTAATAATTTATATTTTATCGAAAAACCTCTTTTATCGAATTAAATATTTGAACGTTTGCATGAAGCTTGCCCTTGAATTTCATGATAACAATATGTTATATATAGGGATATATTTCAAGTAATTCACATTCCAAAAAAAAGTGCTATTTCATCTTACGCAAGAACAATGTTTTTTTTTCCATTTGAATAACAGTAGTTTGACACCAGTCATATAGAATACCTCATTTATCAAAACATCTGTGAATTATCGTGTTCTCTTCCGTTCATTGTCAGTTGATATTTGAAACTAAAAGCTGTATGAATCGAAGCAGTTCATTCAAAAATGGAGCCAACGAAAAAAAATATTTTATTTGCAACGATAGGCATTGTCATATTGGCTTTTATAATTCAGTTACTCTATCAAAAGGGAGATCACAGTCTTCCAGGTAACATTTTCGCTTCTAATTCACCAAAATGTTTCAAGTGTTTTAAATTGAATATATTCATTCTTGTGATTGAATCAAATTCGATTGCTTTTTTTAAATCTTCACAACATTTCTATTTTTTTATTGTTGCTTAGATCATATCGATTCAATAGATAGACCAGAAAGCGTTTCAAAAAAAGGTATGATAAAAAGAAACGGCGTTTTATTTGGAATTGCAGCAAACAAAAAAAATACTAATTAGTGATTCAAACAAATATCTATAGATCTAAAAGAAGAGTCAAGCGTACCAGAATTAAAAGGCAATGGTCTAGATGGAATGCCAGGCCAAATTGAGGAAGAAGATGAACCGGATCCCGAGTTTCCAGAGCCACCATCATTTTCGAGATTGCAGCTCTTCAAAAAGTATGCTGTATGTGCTGATTCGACAGAATGCAGGTAGTGTATGAACTCAAATTGAATTCGCATTTGAACCAAATTTTTTTTTTATTGCTTTCTTCTTTCTCTCTGTCTTTGTTTCGCCATCGTTGAATTATAGTCTAGTTGGCAGGTTTGTTGTTGAAAATTTTAGCATTCTCATCTCGTTCTTGCATTCAATTTGTCAAATTATTTTTTTTTCTGATTCAAGTGAGATTATTGACCAAGGTGGAAATGTTATTGATTCAGCAATAGCCACAATGCTTTGCAATTCCCTTGTAACACCACAAAGTATGGGACTCGGCGGTGGATTCATTATAAATATTTATAAAGATAAAAAAGTAAGTCAACACGCGTTTATAATACTGTATGTATTACAAGTTTTAAATGAAAATTCTGATCTTAGTTCTACACACTAAATGCAAAAGAAGTTGCACCACTGGCTGCAACTCCAGATATGTTCAAGACACGAGATGAGTACCAGCTCGGAGCTCTTTCGATTGCAGTGCCTGGAGAAGTGAAGGGCTATTCGGAGTTGTACAAGCGATTCGGTTCATTGCCATGGAAATCGTTGGTGGAACCAACCATCAAAATTTGCGAAGACGGTTTTATCCTTACAGAACATATGTTTGATTCGATTGAACCATATCACTATGATGATCCACATATGCGGTAACTATAAGTGCAGCAGATAATCGAGAAAACTTTTTCGAATGGGGGTGTGAAGACAATATTGAATCGACTTTATATATCAACAGGAAAACATTTTTCATAAATGGGCGGAATGAAACACGGCAGCCGGGAGATTTGATAAAAATGCCAGCCGAATTATGTCATACTTATAGATTAATCGCCGACTATGGCGGTGACGATTTTTATAATGGAACACTGGCTGACCTTATACTCGATGATCTTAAAGAAATTGGCAGTATTATCAAAAAAGAGGACCTTCAATTGTATAAGTAAGAATAAGTATTATGAACACCGTCGATGAAAGGAGTAACAAATTCCAATTTTTAGACCACGTTGGGAGGAGACTTTATCGGTGCCTATTAGAGGCAGCAGCATTAATGTGATACCTTCAGCTGGTGGTCCTCTTGTGGCATTCATTTTGAATGTTTTGAGCGGATACAATATGAACAAAACATCAATCGAGACAGAAGATGAACAAATTCAAACGTATCATCGTTTTATTGAATCTTTTAAATACGGTATTTACAGTTGAAGAATTGAGAAGAACTGTATGAAAATATGTTTATCTGTTCTTTTTTTCAGCGTTTGGCCTCCGAACTCATTTAAAGGAATCAGGCATACCATCATCGGTAAGGATTTTGTTTCAAATTTGTTTAATGCAAATTAAATAAATGCCATCAACATTTTAAATTAGTTAATTGAAGAGATGCTGACGCCTGAATTCGGTGAAAAAATCCGTGCGAGAATCAATGAGGATAAAACGTTCAATGATCCCGAACATTATTTCGGTAATTTTATAACTGTTGATCACGGGACAGGACATACTTCGATTTTGGCCCCGAACGGTGACGCTGTTTCGGTGACATCATCGACTAATTTGTAGTAAGTACCTTTAGTTTTTTGAGACAGTCACACGGGGTGTCATGAATTCAAATCATTTCGATTAGTTTTGGAATTGGAAAAACTGGCAAACGAACCGGTTTTATTTTCAACAATGGACTGAACGATTTCGCTGTAACGAATATGCCGAACTATGAAGAGACTCAACCATCGCCAAACAATTTTATCGAGCCCCACATACCACACCAGCGTGCAATCTCGTCATTTAGTCCGACCATTGTAACTGATGCAAATGGTGATGTTCAATTAGTCATTGGGTCCTCTGGTGGCCCCAAAATTATAACAGCTACTGCAATGGTAATTACAATCTTATATTTTTCCGATATTTTGATTACTTTTTTGAATGCTTTAACAAAAATAGATAATTGCCAGAGTACTTTGGTTCAATCAAACTATAAAAGAGGCGATCGATGAGGCTCGAATTCATCATCAGCTATTGCCAATGCACATTGAGTATCAGCATGGAAATACAAAGAAAGTAGTAGCCGGTCTCCAAGATTTGGGCCATAAAATGAAAGTTTATTACTACCGTGGCTCGGTCGTTCGTGCCATTGAGAAAAATCAGTATGGAATCCTTGCAAATTCCGATTGGAGAAAGGAAAGCTTGGCGATAGGAGTTTAACAATAGGTGATTTTTGCCCACGTCATGTTTGTATGCAAAATTAATAAAATGAATTCTTCTCGATAGACAAAATAAAACGAAAATGTGTTTCATTTAAATAATATTATTATTATTTTGTTAGAATTCACATTTAATGAAATTGAATTCAGATGCAAAAATCATCTCAATAATATTCGAAAAAAAAAATTATTTTGAACTTATTTTGATGTGAGACGGTCGATCTGCTCGATAACAGATGGTGTTGAAAATATGCACAAATATGTTTTGATGTAAATGAATTTAAATGTGGAATTTTGTTGTTTTTCATCATTAATTCGAATTAAAACATGTATAAATTGTGGTGTACTGTTCCGTTGAGTACCACTAGTGTTTAAAAGTGAAAAGCTTTGTGTTGTTTTTTTAGAAAATGAAATTATTTGCAGGTTTAGTGATCGCTATTTTGGCTTTGGTGCGTCCACTTTCTCATATAGTCACTATCCTATCTTTCATTGAAATTCTGATAAAATACAGTAAAACCTTTCAATATCGAAGTCTCAATAATACGAGGTCTTTTGTAAAAAGAGTCTTTTATAAAGGTTTCTCTTATTGAGAGGTGTTATTGTAATTCATTTTCATTTAAAACTAAAACACAAAATTCAATATTAATTTCGACCGTTTTCCATTTATGCAGTGCACAGCTGTTAATTGCTGTTCACGTAAGATTGCTGTTCACGTAATTTTCTTTGTTTAAAATAAAATAAAATATATAAATCGTTTCAATAGTGCAGAAAGAAGAAAAATTAAAGAACGATCCATTAAGAGTGATCCCGGATAGAGAGAAAAATCTTCCACCATCCAAGTCGGAATTGCAGCATTTTAATAAACATGTTGTTTGTGCTGATTCCACAAAATGTTCCAAAGTTGGAAGGTAAGAAGATGCTAATGTGTAACCTTCTAACCGGCGTCATAAAATCTTCTCCAATATTTGCTTACATCTTCCAGTGATATACTAGCAAAAGGTGGAAATGTTATTGATTCGGCCATAGCCACAATGTTTTGCAATGGAATGATCGATGCCGAATCGATGGGTATCGGTGGAGGATTTATCATGAATATTTATAAAGATAAAAAGTTCTATACATTAAACGCGAAGGAGGTGGCATCGGAGGCGGCAACACCGAATATGTTCAAAACACAAAAAGAATACGAAATTGGCGCAGGATCAATTGGAGTTCCTGGTGAAGTGAAAGGTTACTGGGAACTGTATAAGAGATTTGGTTCGATGCCATGGAAATCATTGGTTGAGCCTGCCATTAAGATTTGTGAAAAAGGTATGATCCTTTCGGGTTATACGCAAAAATGTCTCGAACCACATCATTATAAAGATAAACATTTAAGGTGAGCAATTATCAAGCAGTATATTTTGCGCTGTGAAACGAAGATATTATGAAAGTCTTCATTTAATCATTTCGAATCAAAAGAAAAACATTTTTTCGGGCGAAGAATAAGCCACGTAATCCTGGGGACCTTGTCAAATTTGTACCGGAATTATGCAACACCTACAAAATGATTGCCGAAAAAGGCGGTGACGATTTCTATAATGGCACCTTGGCTGATTTAATTGCTGCTGATTTAAAAGATATTGGTAGCATTATTACGAAAAAAGATCTGCAATCGTACGAGTAAGCAAAAATATACAAAACATAAGTGTATATTGAATTCGAAAAGTGACTTCTTTTGACTCTTTTACTTAACGTTTTGACGCAGACCTCGCTGGGAAGAAACTTTATCGGTGCCGATGATAAAAGGTAATTTAACGGCTCATTTACCTCCATCGGCTGGTGGACCTGTTGTTGGATTGATTTTAAACATTCTTAGGGGATATAATATAAGCAGAGAATTGATCCGAACTGAAAATGAACTTGTTCAAACTTACCATCGTTTCATTGAAGCCTCCAAATTTGGTAATTCACCGTTTTACTTTATTCACTATTTTTATTAATTAGTAACATTTTTTTGAGTTTTTTCTATTTCTAATCGTGTGTCTTGCGTTCAGCATTTGGATATCGAACTCATTTGCACGACTCTGATACTGTTTTGCCAGTAAGTTCGTCTAAAATTAAAAAAATATAAAATTCAGTTCGAAATAATCGAATAAATTTACAGTTAGTTCGAAAAATGCTGACACCGGCTTTCGGTGATGAAATTCGTGCGTTAATCGATGACAATAAGACATGGACCGATCCAAAACACTATGGCGGCGAATTCGTCATAAATGATAAAGGGACCTCCCATACTTCGATTTTAGCAGCAAATGGTGACGCTGTTTCGGTGACATCATCGCTTAATTTTCTGTAAGCATTTTAATACCCTTCTTTCTATATTATTTATCAATAATGTTGTTAGTTTTGGATGTGGAAAAACGGGCAAAAAAACTGGAATCATTTTCAATAATGGAATGAACGATTTTGCAATAAATAATATGGCGAATAGCGCACTGACACAACCATCGGCAAACAACTTCATAGCACCCAAAAAACGTGCTACTTCTTCATTCAGTCCAATAATCGTGACCGATGACAAGGGAGGTGTTCGAATGGTTGTTGGAGGTGCGGGTGGAACAAGAATTATAACGGCAGTTTCGATGGTACCATACAGTTTCGATCATTTAAATTAAATTCAGTTATTTTAAAATGCATTCCTCTTACACACTTGGTGCGTAAGGAAATGTAAAAAAGTCCTCATAAACAATCGTAGGTTATTGGTCGTGTTCTCTGGTTTAATGAAAATCTTAAAGAAGCCATAGACGCTTCACGAATGCATCATCAATTGTTGCCAATGCAAGTGGATTATCAGTATGGCATTCCAGCAGTATGACATTCTCTTTTACTTTTACTTTGAATGCAAATTTTTACACATTTCATTATTTTAGCCCATTATTTCGGGGTTAAAGGCATTGGGACATAAAATGGAACGAAATTGGTGTGGTATATCTAACGTTCGTGCGATAGCAAGAAATGAGAGTGGAATTTTTGCAAATGCTGACTATAGAAAAGAAGGCAAAGCAGTTGGAGAATAGCACAAATTCAAAAAGAGACAACAATGAAAAATAAAAAAATATATATTTTTGTCATTGAAACACATTTTGTTCTCCTTTAAAGTCTGTAGCACTCTATAGAGTTTTCACAAAACTTAAAAGTCATCAATAGTTTCAATGAAAAAGGTCAACCTGCTTACTCCTAAGAGCAAGGACTTGCTTAAGGCATCATAGAATCGTTCACATATTTAAAAAAAAATCTTATGATTTGTGGTGTAATTTTTTTGACGCAAGCGATAATAGTGTTGAGGTTGATTTAAAATTCTGGAATGACGTATTCTTACTAAATATTCGACAAATGTTATGAAAATATTCATTTTCATTATAAAATTTGGGATTGAGTAAACAAAGAGAAGCTAGAAATGGGTGTACTCTGTTTCGTTGTATGTCATTTATATTTGGAACTGTT
The DNA here is from genome assembly GCF_009176525.2 of Contarinia nasturtii. NCBI lineage: Eukaryota > Metazoa > Arthropoda > Insecta > Diptera > Cecidomyiidae > Contarinia > Contarinia nasturtii. Next base: position 251,025 of record NW_022199689.1, on the reverse strand, counting down.
TTGCAAAACAGTCTTGAACAATAAAATGAGAATAATTACAAATTTGAGCGTCATCGCTTTGACTTTGGTGAGTAAACTAAACTTTTCAATTTGACATTATTTGTTTAAGAGAAATTCAAAGTTTTTTATTTTTGATATTCACATTGAAATGACTTTTGATACAATAATTTTTATTGATGTAAATTCAAGTAATTTAAGGTTTGTTTTGACCACTCAATTGCGGTATCTTAACATTTTTCAGAAGAGCGACAACACGTACAAATAAATTTGACACGATGTTGTCCGGAATGAATCGATTATTATTTGGATGCGGTGACAAGCGGACGTGATCAAAATCACTAATGTTGAACATATCAATCGCTTTTGTTACATTTTCTTGTATTTTTTTTCGCAATTTTTTTTCAAATCATCGTCTTTGAATTTTATTGCGAAGAACAACGCCCATAGACTGTCCTCGATTGTTAGATGTTTTTTTAAGAATTTTGTGCAAACAGGTATGCAATCGGCTACTTCGTACTTATGAACCAGCAACAAAACGTCACCAATGTTTTTCATCGTTAGCATAACACGATCTTTATAAAAGAATTGGAGGAATTCTTGAAATGCTGCCGGAGATTTTTCTTCCATTTGTATCTTTGCTTCGTGTCTTTCGCTAAACATTTTGTTAAATACCGGGCTCGATGCTGATAAGACCGCTTTATTTGCCGCCACTGGAACAACGCCATTTTCAAAATTAAACATAAATTTTATGTCAGCGAGCTTCTCAAGCACGACAGAGTGAAATCTATCGTGCATCGCATCATTCCGGATCGTTTGATTGCTTTTCGGAACGATCGATGTTGACGGTTTAATTCTCTTTTCCATGTTCAATCTGTTAAGAGAATAAAAACAATCACATTTTTATTGAAGAAAAAATAACTCTGTGGTTGAATTCGATGTCATTCACAAAATGTAATTGAATCATTAATCAATTGTGTGAATTTATCAGATTTGTGAGAAAATTGTTTTTATCACACATCATTGTTCCACACTATGAAAGTTACACAGGCTCCAAAAATATTAAAAGCAATCGTTCACTTACAGTTCAGAATAAAATGAAGAACTCTCATTTATACACGTCCGGCAAAGATGAGTTGATCTGTAGATTTTGTAGATGTGTTGTTGCTTCGCTTCACACACACACACATACTTATCCAACCCAGGCTATTTAGCTGTAATATACAAACGAATGTGGAAAGTCATAAGAATTATTGGATTCATTGCATTTGCAATTTGTTCTTTGTAATCATCATCAACTTAAATGTCACCAACAACAAAAAACCTATTGCCATTCGGAGAAACTATACGTTTCACGCTCTAAGCTTAGCGAGCTTGATAATTGATACAATAAGAATTGCGCAGTCTAACCAAAAAAACACTTACCGAAATTACAATTGTAATTTAAATCCGGATATTTTATGAACAGATCTGATTCAATTTACTATTGTCACAGAAGAGATCACGCATGGGAATACAAGTAGATGACATATATATGAGATTGGAGACTTTTTTATGCGAACACCGCTAATCAGCGCCATCATGCATGACATCGGTGAACTCAATTTATATCGGTATCATGAAAAATAATGTGCTTTTATATTTTAAAACCATAGATGATAGAAAATTATTAAAGTTTATCATAGTAAAAAATAAATTAATTTAATTGGTTCTACTTCACACTGTAAACAAACAAAAAAATATAACAAATTGAAATACTTTTTGGAACACACATTAAACAATGCATGTAATAACAATGTGAACGTAACAAAAATATTGTATTGATTATTATTTTAAGCAAGTAATATTTTTCATTTATTTAAATTATTTTTTTTTTCCTTAAAATCGATATGATTTGAATTTTTGAACAATAGTTTTTGTTATATAATTTTTATTTATGATGACTAGTAAGCGTGTGGTTATTTTATTTCTCTCCACAATGTAAAATACGTAGAATGATTATACGTATATGAAATAAGACATTATTCACACTTGTCAAAATAGATTTGACAAGTCACACACGAATGCCGGTTGTTTACATTTTGAAGTCGCTGTAAATAGCGTTGTGAGAAATGGTAAAAATAAAATAAATAAATAATTAATTAAACAGATTTTATTTGCCAAAACTAACATCGAATTTCGATAAACAGATTGGTGACAAGATTGGTGATTTGATTGACATTGATTCCGGTCTTCACTTAAAACCAGAGCCGATCTTAGTCTACGAAAAATATGAAAGTGTTTGGAAGAAGCTTAAAATATCGGAAATCCCATAGACTTTTACATTGGCGCAGAAACCAATTAAATTTTGGATGGCGGCGAAATTATGGTTAAACTCAGTAACGCGAATAAAGCACAAATACGTTTGGTACAATGAAAAAGGAATAGAGCGCAATAAAGGACTTGATGCAAAAGAGTATACAACTAATTTGATATTTTTCCAACAGATGGTGACACTGACAAATGTCACTTTTAATAACTTAACAAATAACTAATATTTAGTATTTAATAAAATTTATTATATAATTGTAAAACCAAAAAGATTAACATAAAAAAAGTTCCCACTTAAAACATTAAAACAATACTTAAAGTAATTTGATTGAATTCATTTTATTAGTTATCATGGGCATGTGCAAAATAGAATTGTCAATTCAACACAAACAATACATATGAACGCTCTAGAATAAAAACAACGTACTGAATGGTTGTCATATCAAAGCGGAACACAGCGTTTTTTTTATATAGAATTGTTGTTGTATTACAATAACAAATCTATGTTAAAAAAACGCCCTGTTCCGCTTTGATATAACAACCATTCTGTACGTTGTTTTTATTCTAGAGCGTTCATTAAACATGTAATTTTGTTTATGCAGAAAACAATAAATATGTGTATTTAAGTGCAGATTTTTATAATTTAGTGTTATTTTATGATAAAAAATCGATGTTTAGAATTTCAGACATAAAGCTGACAAAAAAGTTAATAGTTTCTTTTACATAATTCATTCATGCAGATTTTGTAAACAATGCGGAATTTCATGCAGAAATTTTAATCGAAGAATCTTTGAGCAAAAACAAAATATATTCCGGAAAATCAAACATGCAGCTCGCTTTATTAATTGATGTGTTTTCTATCCGCGAATAATAGTGCAGATTTAGCGAAGTGGGTGGCTGAAGTAATAAACGTAAAATTATTTGTTTAGTGTATGTCTAGCTGCATGGTTCAATATAGTTTTCTGACATAAAGCAAAAAAAAAAGTTACTTGTTAGAGTGGCTCTTGGTCTATACCCCCTGATTGAAAACCATTGTTTTACTTGAAAGGACATCATCTGACTTTCAACTCACTTCTATTCTTCAGAGAAACAATTAATTGGCAGAAATGCCTATTTTCTCAGTGACGTTAAGCACTTCCCTTTGTATAGTTGTTTTAAAAATACATACCAAACAGCTAACTTTCATGACGTAGTCTCTGTATTTAATGAACTTGATGAATGTAAATTGTTTTCTTTCAAGGGAAACATAAAATGAACAAAAACTGCTATAAAATCAATCATTGTTTTTGGTTCATTTATTGATGATAACCAAGTAATATTTGGAAATGAAAATGTCGACTGTTAACGATACATCTCGAAAAATGATGTTTTACAAATTAAAATTAAGTTCCATTGTTTATCAAAATCGCTTACTCAAAATCAACTTTCCATAACACAATTTGAATGTTGAATTTACATTAAACTGTGCCATTGTAGATTCTAAGTTAGATTTTTCCAACTTTTTTAAAACACAATATGTTCTATGCATAAAATCAGTGGAATTCATATGCCATTCAAATCATTTTGTCAAATTGTGAACCTTTCTTATAAAAATGTGAAAAAATGCGATTGTTCAATGGTCGAGGAGGTCCAATTTCTTCAAACCTTCTTTTATATTTCAAAAATAAGGCAATCGGTTTCAAATTCAAACTGAAATTATTACAAAAGTCAAACCCATACAGTAGCGCACTCTGCCTGACATTCCTGTTAATGTGAGCATCGAATCATATTTTCTTGTGCTAACGTGACTAACGTCTCATTCTAAAGAAAATTGTCTCACTCAACAAATCGAATATTTTCTTTCTTTAAAATATTTCTGTGCAAATTTATTGAATTGTTTTGTGCTGTTGTTCAATCTTTGAATTGCTAATCTATTGAATTCGAATCTTTTTATGAATTTGGTGTTGCAAGGATAAATTGGATGAAGGTAAGAACTTTTTATTCCGTAAAATATGCACTTTTTATTCCAAAAAAATATTTTTTAGTAATTGACAATTTCCAATTGTTTCACAATCAATAAAAAGAACATAAATAAAACATTTTCATGCCAAACATTTATATGATTGAAGACATTTGGTTGGTAATTTTCAGACGATCCTTCTTCGATTAACAAGAATTTCACAATAAGCCGTTTCCAACCTCAACTCGACAGTATTATATAGTTAAGACTTCTCATTTTGAAAGGTATGTGCTGTCTGATTCGGAATTGAAAATAAAAAAGTAACAAAAATTAATTTCAATCAATATACCTTAGTTTAGCTAAACAAAACGATGTCTGTCAGTGGATTCAAAAGTGATTTCTCCGCAGCTGGTGAATGGTTATACTTGAATGCTGAAACGTCCGATGTTCATTTCATCATCAAGTCATCCGATGACGATTGTGAACGTATACCGGCGCACAAAAATCTTTTAGCTGGCGCAAGCAAAGTGTTTCGTGCAATGTTTTATGGATCAACGAAGGAAAAAGGTGACGTCACTATCATCGATGCATCAACTGATGCCTTTAAAGAGTTTTTAAAATTATTCTACTTCAATGAAGTCAACGTAAACGAGGAATATGTTTTGGACGTAATGCAATTGGCTCACAAGTACGACGTTCCAAACTGTTTGAACACTTGCGAACAAATTGCGTTACGCAATCTAACCAATGACGATGTTTGTTTGGTTTATGGACTTGCCGTCTTCTACAATTTGAAGGAATCAAAGTCATTGTGCGAAGCAGTTATTGGTCTGAATGCAAAAGAAGTCTTGAAAACCGACGGATTCATGGAATGCAATAAAAATACGTTGAGCAACATTTTGAAATTGGATTCGTTATCTTGTTCAGAAACCCAAGTTTTTGATGCTTGTATGGAGTGGGTCAAGGCGATCTGCAAGGAAAAGACATTGACAAAGGAACTGATTCAAAAGCATCTCGGCAATGCATTTTACGACATTCGTTTCCGTTCAATTACAATGGACGAATTGGCTGCCATTTTCAAGACATATGCGCTCACAACCGTATTCACTGGTGATGAACACAAGGAAGTCGTTCAAATGATCGTATCGAAGGAATACAAGCCAACGATGTTCAACAATACTTGTCGGTACAGCTATAATGGGCATGGTGATGTAATCATATGTTCATCGAAAGTCAAGTCATCTGCGATTTCACCTTACATCATTAAGGAATCAGGTGAATCAACATCATTTTCAGTCAACGAGCCGCTGCTATTTGAAGGAATCAAATTCATTCAAATCGATGATCTCTACGAATATAGAAGAAATCCAATGGTACAGTCGCTATGGATATTGACGATCGTTGAAAGTCGTGAAGAAAAGGAGGATCGTATTCTTTATGAGGACGATATAGAAATCTTTGGTGGCCCTAAATACGTTTCGTTGTCCAGACCAGTCATCATCAAAAAAGGATTTATTCACGCAATTCAGTTGCATTTGACAGAAGCTGAATTTTCCGAAGAAATGTGTACTGATAAAACGTATTTTCCTTCGTCAATGACGCTTCGATCTGGTCACGTCATAAAATTCCACCATGGCAACTTGAAATTCGGTTCGGTCAGCACAGTTATCGGCAAATTGAATTTTAGACAAATTTAAAGGTTTTTCTGAAAAAGACAATCAAACCGAACCATCATTTTATTTGATAACGATAAAAATATCAATCATTAAAAACCGATTTTTCTTATTTCCCAAGTTTCATTAAATCATTTTGATTATGGACAAAAAATTTACATACAAAATCGAAAATGTCACTTTTAACCAACCGGCTAAGCCTATGAAGAGACAAAATGCGAATTCCCTTCATCTGTGCCATCTTGTATTCCATAGTTGAACTCAATTTAGTTACAATGAATTGAATCGAAAAAGAGAAAAAAAAAAACAACAACAGTAACATGGCTACATAGATCTGTTGACCAGTGAGATACGTATAACAATGGAATGAAAGAATGAAGAAAGCGTATATGTGTATGTATGCATCAGCACGCATAGATGTACAGCTCTGTGTGGCCGTGCTATTGTTGTTGTTTTTTCACTTTTTCATTTCAATGCTACAGAATTAAATTCAGTTTTTCGATCTAATTCGAACTAATGTGAGGTGGCGCTGATCAGCTGCGTTCGCATAAAAAAGTTCCCAATCTCATATACGTCAACCCCGCTTGCTTTTAACATTGTAATCGGTGCAAAAATAAATGACAAAACAAATGAAATTGGATTTTTTTGCTTCAATTATTCATAGAAGAATATTTTGGCTTGAATTTTAAAGATTTATTCAAAGATTAATAACAAAGGCAAGTAGCTTGAGCTTTTACAATATTTCACCTGAATTAAGTTTATTCTGGTTTAATTGAAATTGGAATGAAGGTTTTAATTTAAGTAATAGATAAAACTGAATCTTTGAAGACGATCAACCTTGAACAAATCAACAATGAAGTAAGAGAGTAGTATGAAGTATGAACTAAAAAAAATAACACAAAAAGTTAGCATGGAAATTGATTTAATAGCATTGAAGGACTAATACCACGATTATTGTTATTAATATTGGTGGGTGGCACATCACCTGATGTTCGATAGTACAATATTTTAATAACCAAAATATGATTGGTAGGACAACAGCTGAAATACCGGTTTCCTCATTCAAACTTCGAATAAATAAAAATTGAAAAGGATGAATAAAAGCTAGAATAAAAGAATGTATAATTTCGATATAGACGCTGTCATGATGCTAAATTAAATGGAATGTAAGAAAAAAATCAAGATTGAATTTATACGTTTGTTTGGGTTTGAGTAATTTTATTAAATCCAGTGGTAAACGGTTATGTTCGAATACTAACTTACTTTTGACAAAGGTGAAATTATTTTTTGGGAAGTATATAGTTGATATTGTGAAAATGAATTGTTGTTACATTTTACATAGATTGTATTGAATGGCAAATGTTGTTGTGCTTGTTGAGTTCTAATTTTCTGCCGCTAATGCATGTCGGATTCACCAACTTCTTGGACTTCTTCTAGGTCGTTCCTGATGTTGAATGTTTTGCGAATTTCTTCGGGCGTTTTGCCTTTCATCATATTTGCAACGGTTGTACATGTTACATCCATCAATCCCTTGATGTCCAAGTAATTTGCGGCCATTATGAGCTCAAACAGAGTGCCTGCGATTTAAAAAACGAGAAAATTAGCTAATGTTTGTTCCATATTGAATTCATCGATCAATATTAAACGAATGC
>NW_022199689.1:199982-203454 GCF_009176525.2 Contarinia nasturtii | reverse complement strand
AAATTCCATTTGTCCAATTGAATGAACTGAATGAAAACAATAATGAACAGTCGTCGTCGTCGTCGACATCTGAATTTAGCGTAAGTTATTTTCTATTTTCTTTTGCGGCAGTAGGGTTGGTGGCTTTTAACCCCATTTGATCAATGATTTTTCCCTTTCATATTATTTTTAGGTTGATCAAATGATTGGATATGGAATACCCAAAGGAAAAGAAAGTTTCATTCGTGTGTTAAGCAAGTGTAAAAGAGGCTATCGAAATTTAAACGCCTGTGGACTACGGCTAATAACTAAGTTTGAAGATCCAGATGCACCGACTGATATAGATAATTGACTATCAGAATGTATAAAACAATTATTGGAAATTATTCAGGTAGAATTAGCAATTCAGCCACAAGACAGGGTAGGGATTTCATTTTCCAACAGTAACAGTAGTAAGGGTGATTTTCATATTAGTTTTAGAGCATTCCGTCATTATTCACCGCGTGTAGTGATGTCAGAATTGGAAAAAATCATACAAAGTAATGCGAAGTTCTTTTTAGATGATGAGCTTAGAGTTAATGTTGATTTGGTTAGAGCCCCGATAGGATATGGTAGGCGTTGCTATATTGGTAAAAATACTGCGAATTTTTACAAAATTCATAAACAGTCCATTTTTAATCCAAATCTTGCCAATAAAGATAACACTTTATGCCTTGCCGTTTCGCTAGTTATATCTATTGCTCATGTCCATAATATAAATGAATATAACTTTTATACTTATAATGGAAATTACGAAGATTTAATCACTGCAGCACAAAAATTATGTTTTGACGCATGTGTTGACTTATCAAACGGCGGTGGCATTGATGAAATTGTAAAATTTCAACAGTATTTAGGCCAAGACTATAGAATAATTGTATTTTCCTCACGTGATGGACGAAATATTTATTTCAAAGCTCTTCACGAACATTATAAATACACTCTTAATCTTTTACTAGATACCGACGTTCAGCATTATTCAGTAGTCTTAAAACCTACAGCTGCATTTGGAACAGCCTATTTTTGTTCATTTTGTTGTACTGGATACACTACAAAATTTGCACATAAAAAGTGTCCAATAAAATGCAGTAGATGTTTTTGTGGACCTCCTTGCGATATTATGTTTGATGTAGTATGTAATGATTGCCATAGGTGTTTTGTTAGCCCTGTTTGCTACGACAGACACAAGAAAATCGATATTTGTTCCAAATATCAAATATGTCCAGACTGTAATGTGAGTTTTACTGTAAGAAAAAGAGTTGAACATGAATGTGGTATCAAGTGGTGTAAAATGTGCAGAGATTATACACAAATAAGACACGAGTGTTTTATGCCTCCGCTTAAAAAGAAAGAAAACAAAAAAAAGAAGAAAAATGGTGAGGAAATTGAAGTGCATCCCAATTTTCTTTTTGTTTTCTATGACTTTGAATGTTATCGAACATCAAAATTGGATGATGATTCAACTAAAATGCAACATGAAGTCATGTTGTGCGTGGCACACCAGGCTTGTTTCGAATGTTGTAATACTGAGTCAATCCGTGAAAAATGTGATAACTGTGGAACACGTGAACATGTATTTAAAGGCAATGATGTTGTAAAAGAATTTATGGAATATTTGGGAAAAATAGACGAAGAATTCAAACAAATTACAATTATAGCTCATAACGCACAGCGTTATGATTCCCATTTCATTTTAAAATTCATGTACAAGAATACCGCCACATGGAACTTGTATGAAAAATCACTAATTATAAATGGTACAAAAATACTTCAAATTCGGTCTGGCCGCTATCGCTTTATTGATTCCCTAAACTTTTTTGGGTGTTCACTTGCAAAATTGCCAAAAATGTTTTCTTTAAAAAATCACATGAAAGGTCATTATCCTCACTTCTTCAATACCCCAGAAAATAAACATTATATTGGTGCATTGCCTGACATCCAATATTATGGCTTTAATAATAAGAGTTCAAAAGAGCGAAATGCATGCGTTAAATGGTATAATGCTGAAAAGCAGTCAGGGAAAATTTTCAATAATTGGAAACAACTTTTGGCTTATTGTAAAGAAGACGTCAACATATTAAGACTAGCCTGCTTGAAATATCGCGACATTATGCTTAAAACAACTGACATTGAACCATTTAAGCAAGTTACATTAGCAGGAACCTGTATAACTGTATTTCGAACTCTTTTTCTAAAGCCAAATCTAATATCAGTAATTCCACGGAATGGGTATAGGTTTGCCGACAACCAATCATTCAAAGCACTCAAATGGCTTGAGTGGGAAAGTCATTTACGACAAATAAAAATTCACACAGCTGCAAATGGTCGTGAAATTAGACTTTCAGGTGACATTTTAGTAGATGGATTTGTCCACCCTAAAACAGTATTTTCCTTTTTAGGGTGTTATTGGCATCAGTGTGTTGAGTGCTACCCGAATCAATATTTCAATAATCCGAATGACCGATCTGCAAAGACACGATCACTTTACGAAACATATTTAGCTAGAGCAAACAAAATTCGATCAATGGGGTATGATCTTATTGAAATGTGGGAGCATCAATTCGATAAAATGCAAAATGAGAACCCGGCCATTGAATTATATATTAAATCAGTCGATCACCTCAGAGTACCACCATTGGATCCAAGAGATGCCTTCATGGGCGGTCGAACTGGCGTATGCAAACTCTATCATAAAATTGGTCCTAACGAGAGAATCTTATATTACGACGTAACTTCATTATATCCGTACATAAATAAATACGGTAAATACCCCGTTGGTACACCAAAAGTCTTGGTTGGCCGTGATCTTTTGAATCGTACTGTGTTTGATATTGAAGGCTTGATTAAATTAGATATTTTACCACCCAGACGGCTTTATCATCCAGTTTTGGGGGTTAAACTCCACAGTAAATTAATGAACGTTCTTTGTTATAAATGTGCCATTGAATTGCAAGAAATAGAATGCAACCATTCTGATAATGAACGATTGATTCACGGTACATATGTAGCCGACGAATTACGCCTTGCTGTTCAAATGGGGTATACAGTGTTAAAAATATATGAAGCATGGGAATTTAATACTATTCAATATGATCCGGCTACCAAAACAGGTGGCTTGTTTGCAGAATACATTAATACATTCGGTGCATCTGGATCTTCAAACTTAGTTATTAGCCGTAGTCCACAGGCGTTTAAATTTCGATAGCCTCTTTTACACTTGCTTAACACACGAATGAAACTTTCTTTTCCTTTGGGTATTCCATATCCAATCATTTGATCAACCTAAAAATAATATGAAAGGGAAAAATCATTGATCAAATGGGGTTAAAAGCCACCAACCCTACTGCCGCAAAAGAAAATAGAAAATAACTTACGCTAAATTCAGATGTCGACGACGACGACGACTGTTCATTATTGTTTTCATTCAGTTCATTCAATTGGACAAATGGAATTT